>NC_077227.1:22131006-22263506 GCF_027887165.1 Monodelphis domestica | reverse complement strand
ATGGCCATATCACTGGATTTCAAGTCAGTGGTTTTGACTTTGGATCCAAGCTCTCGTGGGTGAACCTGTGTGTCTCTTGTCACGGCATCTATTCTTTCTGGTTGTCTAATTCCTTGTCTGAAAAATGAGATTGCATTCAATGATATCTCTGTTCTCTATGATTCTATAATCTTGTAACTTGCCCTCTTTGGGCTCAAAGTTTGTAGTCTATAAAACAAGGAGAAAAGTCTAGATAACCACCCAAATTATTTCCAGCTCCTGTGTTCTAACTTAGACTAGAAATGCCTTTGTCTTTGCCTTCCTTCCTTTTGTTGCCATCTCTAAATCTTATGACCACACCAATGATCTCTGGGACCAACATAACCTAGATATAGCTCAGCCCTACCCTCCAGCACTATCCCAGAGCTTGCTTCTTGATACCACCTTACTACCCATTTTTGGGAGTATGCTGCCCTATTTCCTGCCCTGCTTATACCTTTCCCTCACTTAACCACTGCCAGAGCTTAACTGTGACTATGCATGGCCAGCATTAGGGCTAACCATCAGGAAACTGAGCAAACATAAGCACTTTAAGAATCTGGATCTTGCCTCTGGATCTTACCATGCTTTGTGTATATAATTTAATTTCCAGGTTTAAGGTCTTTGAATCTCCTTTCCAGCAATATGTAATTTTTCCTAAGTTTTCTAGAATGACAAAAAGAACTCATATTTATTTTTTAAATGTAATGTTTTATTTTTCCCCATTTGCAGGTAAAAATAATTTTTAATATTTGTCTTCTAAAATTTGGAGTTATAATTTTTTTCCTTTCCTTCCTTCTTTCCTCTCTTCCCCTCTCTAATATCCTGAGCAATTTGATCTAGGTTATACTTGTGTGAACATGAAAAATATTAGTCATATGATGGAAGAAGAATCACAAAAACTTGAAGAAAACAAATGAAAATAGTGTGCTTTTAGACTCTAGAAGGTCTTTTTATGGAGGTGGATAGCATTTTTCTTTAAGAGTCTTTTGGAATTGTCTTCTATCATATTGTTGAGAACAGCTAAGTCATTCACAGTAGATCATCTTACAATATTGTATCAGTTCATTTAAGTCTTCCCAAGTTTTTCTAAAATTGCTCTGTTCATAATTTCTTATAATACAATAATATCCCTTTACATTCATACTCTATAACTTGTTCAGTCATTTCCCAATTGATGGACATACTCTCAATTTCCAATTCTTTGCTACAACAAAAAAAGAGCTACTATAAATATCTTTTAACAAATAGATCATTTCCCCCTTTTTATCTCTTCGGAATACATACCTGGTCGTGGTATTGCTAAATCAAAGAGTATATACAGTTTTAAAAACCTTTGAGCATAGTTCCAAATTGTTATCCAGAATAGGTGGATCAGTCAACAACTCTACCAGTAATGCATTTGTGTCCCAATTTCCTCACATCTCCTTCACCATTATCTCCATTTTCTGTCATATAGCTCAGAGTCCCTTTAATTTTCATTCCTTGAAATGATAGTGATTTAAAACATTTTTTCATATTGATAGCTTTAATTTCTTCTTCTGAAAATGACCTATTCATATCCTTTGATCATATTCATATATTAAAGAATGACTTGTATTCTTATAAAATTGACTCACTTCTCTATATATTTGAGAAATGAGAACTTTATCAGAGATCCTTGCTATCAAAATTTTCCCTTCTCTTTTTACTTTCCTTCTAATCTGGGTTACACTGATTTTGTTTGTGCAAAACCTTTTTAATTTGGTATAATCAAAATTATCCATTTTATATCTTGTAATGCTCACTATCTCTTATTTGGTCAAATTTTTCCCTTATCGATAGACCTGACAAATTATTCCATGCTCCTCTAATTTGCTTATGATATCACCCCTTATGTCTAAATCAAATGCCCATTTTGACCTTCTCTTGATATATGGTGTGAATGTTGGTCTGTATTTAGTTTCTGCCATGCTGCTTTGGACTTTTCACAATAGTTTTTGTCAACTAGTGAGTTCTTATAACAACTCGTATTTCTATGGCACGTTAAGGTTTATTAAGGATTTCCTTGTAGCAATCCTGAACAGTTCCTGGTTCAAGAATTATGATATCCCATTTTACAGATAAGGAAACTGAGGCACCAGGCTTGAATGACTGACCTTTATTCACATAACTAAAGACAGAACCAAGAATTCCATCCAGGTTTCCTCATTACAATTCTAGAAGACTTTACACTACATAATTATTATCTGCTCTCTAGTAACACAACCAAGTATCCCATGTCTTTCAGATAGTTTTCCCAGTGGCAAAATGTCAATTCTGCTGCCCTAAAATCTCACATATGTGTCTACTTTTGTCTGCTCATAAGCCAACACCCTGGTTCAAGCCCTCATCACAGCCCCAAGACTACTTCAATAACCTAATTTGTCTACCTGGCTCAAGTCTCTCCCTTCTCTAATCTATTCTCTGCACAACTACAAGAGTAATTTTGATTCCAATCCTAGTTCCCCAACTACAGAGCCAACCAGTGGCGCCCATCCTAGTTTCCCTCAAAGCTCAATTCAAATGCTATCTTCTTCATGGGTCTTTCTTTATCTCTCCGACTTGTTCCTCAGGTTCTAGTGCCCTCACTCCCCAACTCTCCATATATCTACTATTTAAACTTATCTGTACATGTCTTATCTCCCCAAAGACAACATAAGCTCCTTAAGCGCAGGGATTGTTTCCTTTATATCGGATGAGATAGTATTTGTTAAATGCTAGTAGCTGCTTAATAAATGCTCATTCCTTGTAGTGTCTCAAACATTGCCTTGAACACCATAGTTGTCTAATAATTGCTTGTCCATTAACCAAGGCCAGGGACTGGTCTCGTTTCTTAGTTAATGAACATACATAATAAACAAATGTAGTAAACAAATAATTAATGGTCTTTGTTAATAAGTATTCATTAAGTACCTAGTGCATGTACTATTAAATATCTTTATTTATTTATTGAGTGCCAGCTCGGTGATAAGTTCCAGAGCTGCAATGAAGGGCAAAAGACGGTTCCTGCTCACAAGGGACTCCCCATCTAATGGAAGAGAAAACATTCAAACAAGCACTTACAAACAAGCTGTAGGAATGATCCTTTGGAAAGGCTCTGCAGAGGGGAAATGCTTACTGAAGGACTTTAAAGAAGCCAGGGGAGCCAGGGAGCAAGGATGGGGAGCGAGAGTAGTCCAGGTATGGGGAACAGCAGTGAAAATATCAGGAGTGACGAGATGTGATTTCTTATCCAAGGAAGAGCACACAGATACACACACACCCCAGGTGCCTAGCAAAATGCAGCAAGCATTCATTCATGCTTATTAAATATTTGATGATTGATTGATTGAGAGCAGGGACTGTTTTATTTCTTTGTTTCCCCTGTGCCTTGATTGCCTTGATCGTTGGGTGCATAATAAATGTTTGTGGATTGATTGATTGTTCCAACTAGACTGTAAAGTTCTCCCCAGCTGGCTCTGACATTCCCCCCCACATCCTCCCAGCAGCCTCTCCAGCTATAACTGAGAGCACCCCTGTCTGAGAGCAGGCCAGACTCTTTCTTGGTGACAGCCCATGGTGGCCATGTCTGAGATAGGGAAGGTGGCTCGTACTCTGCCAGCATGTGCTCCTGTCCTTGGTGCCTTTGGTTTTTTCTGGGCACACATCAAATCAAGGAAATGTTCCTGGGCAACCATGCCAGCCAGAGGTAAGTGTCCCTCCCAGTCAAGGCCCCACACCATGCCACTGAATTAGGAAAAGTTGGCCAGTTGTACCCAAATCAGAACAACAGAGTTAAACACTCTCTTTGGAGAGATCATGCCTAAAGCCAATTAGATGAGTCTGCCCTTTTATGAAAAGTTCCTGGAGAAGAACAACAGGAATCCATGAGGGAGCCAATGTACTGAGGCAGGAGGGTTGGTTTGGGGTTTGTTTTGTTTTTTGGTTTTTTTTTCTTTTCAGCTGCATCAAATCAAATATCAAAACTAAAAATACCAGGAAGAAAAGGATGTGTGAAACACTGGGGGCCAACTATTTCCCTGCTGCTGACAGTAGGGGGGACAGGACTCTCTGGGAATCCAAGTTTTTTGTTCAACACAACCCTTTTGATTCAGAGGGGGGACAAAGCAACATCCGGTTTTGCTCCTGATACAACCCTGCAAGCCAGAGACATTCACGCAAGTCTCCTTCCCAGAGCCAACAAGTGCTTGTATTTCATAATCTTGAAAATGAGAGGGGAAGGCAAGTCCTTTCAGGACTAAACGGGCTATTCGATCATTGGTGTGGGTTTGGCATTTGGAAATCATCACATACTTTGCTATTTCCTACACTTCTCACCATGTGTGTGATCATTGTAGAGGAGTCTGTCATATTCTATTTTCACCCAATACATCACAATTCGAGGATTAAATATCTTATGTGTAGCAATTAACAAAGGACTTTGATCTCTTCCAAAATCATTAAGAAAGCTGCCAAAATATAATGATAGCACACACTTGGCTATATTCAAATAAGTGCATTCCCCAGGAGAGAGGAGAGAAGAGGACACGAATGCAAGAGAGATGAAATGAGAGACAGACAGACAGACAGACAGACAGACAGATAGACAGAGGGATGGAGACAGATTGAGACAGAGACAGAAAAAGAGAAAGAGACAGAGAAAGAGAAGAGAAAGGGTAGAAAGAGAGAGGGAGGGAGAAGAGAAGACAAGGAAAACAAGAGAGAGAGAAAAAGAGGGAGGAAAAGAAAGAGAATAAGGGAGACAGATTTGGAGGGAGAAGAAGACTAAAAGAGAGAAAGTGATAAAAGAGTGCAAGAGGGATAGGTAGGTGGCTCAGTGGATAGAGAACCAGGCTTTAAGACAGGAGGCACTAAGTTCAAGTCTGGTCTCAGATAACTCTTAGTTGTGTGACCCTGAGCAAGTCACTTAACCCCAACTGCTTAGCTTTTGCTGTTCTTCTGCCTTGGAACCAATATTTAGTATTGATTCTAAGACAGAAGATAAGGGTTGGGGAGAGAGAGAGAGAAGAGAGAGAAGAGAGAGAGAGAGAGAGAGAGAGAGAGAGAGAGAGAGAGAGAGAGAGAGAGAGATCTCCTTGCCTCAAGTATTTCCCCACTCCACCCCATCTATTATTAGGCTACTAAAGGGATTTTCCTTAATCATAAATCTGGATCTACCACTTAGTAAACTCTGTTGGTTCCTGATTGCCTCTAGGATAAAACAGAAACTCTTCAGTTTGGCTTTGGAAGTTCTTCCCACCCTGTTCTCAATTTCCCTTTCTAGCCTCATTATACATAGTTTCCCTTCCCAAACTCTTTAGTCCAGCCAGCCTGGTCATTTGTGCTTTCTCCCATATGGACCCACATCTCTATAAAAGTGACTCTCCTTATGGCTGGAATAGCCTTCCTTCTCACTTCTTCCTCTGAGAATCTCTTACTTCCTTCTAGATTTAGCTCAAACTCCATCTTCTACATTAAACACTTCTTGCTGTCCTCTCTCCCGCTCCCACATGCTGGGGTTTTCCCTCCCACCCACTCTGAATTTATTTATTTATTTTTAATTTTTCATACAAAATATGAATACTATGGAAATAGGTCTTGATCAATGACACATGTAAAACCCAGTGGAATTGTGGGTCACCTTTGGGAGGGAGTTGGGGAGAGGGGAGGGAAAGAACATGAGTCTTGTAACCAGGAAAAAATATTCTAAATCATCTAATTAAATAACATTTTCAAAAGAAATTAATAAATTTTGCATAAACACACACACATATAGGTTGCCTCCCAACTGTTTTCTTTTTGTCCCTGCTTCCCCAGCACCAGCACACTGCCTGGGACATAGTAGGTGTTTAACAAATTCCTCTTGACTAATGGATCAATCCGTTAATTCTGGGAACAGAAATCCAACAACCACTTCTATTCCTAGAAAGGGCAGGTCGATCTGTGGCCCCATATCTCCATTCACCTCTCCAGACTCTCCTCTGCCATCTTTTCCTATTAGAGTGTAAGCTCCTTGAGGACTTTCTCATGGCTATTGTTTGTTTTGTATTTATGCCACTTAACACAGTGCCTGGCCAATAACCAGCACTAGATAAATGATTCTTTTTTTCATCCATAACTGGGAGCCATTCTATTTGGAGTTATGAAGTTTCATTGAGTCTGACCTAATGACAAGCTTTATATCTGTTGTCTAAGTAGCAAGCCAGTGAAGCCTGGAGAGGCTCCTCTCCCATTCAGCCACAGGGACTCTTTTTTCAGGCACAACTGGGCTGCTTGCTGGAGCATCCAGGCCAGTGGGATCACAGGCCACTGAATCACCCCCATCTTGAAGCCCATTCTGTCCTATCAGCTTGGCGCCATCTTGGTTATGCCATTGTGTGTCATCTACGATCACTCCCAGCTTTAGCGTCTTCATCTAGCCCACTGGAGCTACCTACCTCCTGGGCTGCCAAATCTTGAGGAGCATACCTGGGCGGGCACCTGTGAGTGTCTCCCAGCCTCTCTCTTTTCTCTAGCGCCATCTATATCTGTTACCATCCACCTGAAGTACTCCAGTGCTCTCCTAGAAGACTGTAGGTTGGAGCAGACTGTGGATTTTTGCTAGGAGAAGTCAGCTCCCTTTGGAGGCAGTCTTCCTTAATGAACTCCTTGTTGTCCCATTTCCAGAGTAGCCATTCCCAACTTGCTCTTCTTTTTGCCTCCTTGTCCCTTGCTATATTAGTACAAAGAGAAGTTCTGCTGGAACTCCCTTCTCTCTCTTATTCTAGGATGCAAAACCACCTCCAGAGGGTTCCCCAGGTGTTTCTCTGTTCCATTGGAACTCGGTGGAATTGGAGAGGGAGAGATTCAAGGAAGGATACCAATGAGGAGGCCATTACAATAGCCCAGGTGAGAGGTGATTAAGGTCTGAACTTGGGTCATGGCTGTGTGAGTAGAGAGAAAGGAATAGAGAATTGAGATGTGAGGAGTGAAACCCCAAGAGCAGGACAAGTCAAGGATGACACCAAGGTTACCGCCTTGGGAAACTGAAAAGATGAAGTACGTATCCTCCCTCTCATGCTGTCGAGAATACTTATATTTAATGGCATTAACAAAATTTTTGTCTAATAACAAATACCTATCTTCCCAGTAGTTCAACAAACACTAAACATAAAAGGCAGCCAAATGGCATAATGGACTAAGAGTGGAAGGAACTGAATTCAAATCCTGCCCTAAAAACTTACTGGTTGTGTGATGCTAGGCTTGTCTCTCTCTCCACCTCAGTTGTTTCATCTGTAAAATGGGAAGCAAAATAGCATTTATCTTCCAGGATTGTTGTGAAGATGAAATGAGATCATATTTATAATAACTTTGCAAACCTTATGATGCTATATAAATGTGAGTTATTATTTATTATTGTTAAGAGAAGAATAGTAGGATAGTGACTTGTCTCCGGATGAAAAGATTAAAATGATAATCATACATCACAAAAGCACTTTACTCACACTGGCTCATTTAATTTAATTTAATCTTCAGAGCAACCTAATAAAGGAAATAGGGCTCGGGTATGTCCACACTATTGTGAAGCCTCAAAGGGAACTGTAATGGAGAATACCCATTTTATAGATTATAAGGGCATTCACATGCAAAAGGAAATGTGATTTTTGTCCATGTTCGAACACCCTCCACCGAGGGAAATCAAATTCTTTTTTGATTTTGTACAGGCAAGAGAATTCCGAGTGACTTTTGCTAACGTCAGGGATGGGATTTGAATCCAGGCCTTGCTGACTCCAAGACTGGTCCAATGCCCTGGAAACATAACTAAGGAAGGAGGATTAGAGTTTTGTACCAGAGTGCTGAAATGTAGAGGGTGCCTTTGACACTCTTCTCTGTTCAGGCGAGCCTGCTTCCTAGATGCCACAGTTCCCAATGGCCCCTTTATCTTCTGCAGTGCATTGTCTCTCGATGAAAAGTCACTAGCAGTCAAGAGAAAAATGATGATGAAGCCCATTTGTCCAACGCCAAGGAAACTGAGGCGCAGAGGAATCCATAATTCGCAACAGGACCAGGACGGAAGACCCAGATGGGCGCTTCCCCCCCTCATCATTCCACTTGTTTTGAGCACACATTGCAAAGAAAACCCCTGTTGGCTGGCTTCCCATTATCCCTTCACAATGAAACCTAAAAAATGCTCAGCCAGCCAGCCAGCCGGCGTGAGGATGGGCAAGATAAGCTCAAGCGACATCAGAGAGAAATTCTGTTTTGCTTTCTCCGGCGGACTTGACACAGCTAAGCTAATTTGAGCTTGAAACAAGTGTTTTCATTTCTTGCAGTCAGAAAGCCCCCAGCATGGGAGGCTGGGACGGGGGTGGCCTCTGCTTGGACACGTGAGTGTGTGTGTGTGTGTGTGTGTGTGTGTGTGTGTGTGTGTGTAAAGGCAGCTGCAGTCAGGAACTGACACCCCTCTCCCCTTGCTTCACTCAGGCTGAACACTAGCCTGCCTAGCACTGCAGTTCCAGGTGGCCGCTAATGAGTGCCGGGCTCCCACTTCCCATCCAGGCAGACTTTTTCTTGAATTAATTGAGTCCCCAGTCCCTGCCCTTGTCCTCCAGGTCTGCAGACCCCAGAGAGTTGGGACGCGGCCCCGGGGGGATGAGGCAAGCCCCGGATGATGGAGCCCCCCTGATTCCCACATCTCTCAGCCGCTCCCCTTCCCCATTCCCCAGCCCTTCCTCTAAACAATAGCCATCTCCTTCCATCATTCATTAAAAAATCTACTTTGTGTTCTGTGGTTATTCCTGCCCTCTGCTGGATGGAATGGGCCAACCAGCAGATGCCACATTCCGAAGGCAGGTCCAAGGAGGATGGCTCCTGGGATGCTCTGGCTGACACCCTTCATCCCATCCCTCAGGGTATATGGAGGCCACGGGCTCAGGGTGCAGGTAGGTGGCAAGCTTGGGGGACTTGATGTCAGCAGAGACCCGGGTTCAAATCTCACCTCAGGGGCTTGTACATGGCCATGGCTGGTCTCCCTCTCTCTGACCTGTGCTGGCACCAGCATCTACCTCACAGGGTTGTTCACAGTCTCATTCATATGAGATAATTTATGCAAACTCAAAAACGTAAGCCGCTGTTAGTGTTCCAGCTTCCGTCGTATCTCAGACTCATCATTGTTATTGGACTCACGGAGAAAGGGTCACATGATGATTCATATTGACAATTATTATTAATTATATCAATCTTATTTAATAATTCCTATGAACAGCCAGAATGCATAGAATGCCTCAAGGTTTGCAAAGCAATCTCCATTGGTGGACAGATTTGCTCTTAATTACAATCCTGGGAGGAAGAAACTAGCATTATCTCCATTTGACAGATGAGGAAATTGAGGCAAAGAGAGATTCAGTGACTTGCCCAAGGTCTAACTGTCTAAGGTAGGATTTGAATTTTATGATTTGTAATAGTAAGTCATAGCCTGCCAGTTATGCAACCAAATGAAAGATGGAGGGGGAAAATATTAGATCCTGATATGTTTATTGTCTGTTGAAATTTTAAAAAGAAATAAAAATAGAAACGCAATGGAATTTTAAAGCATTTTTGCCAAGAAGCAATCTCTCTGGCATATATGAATATGATGCAGGGGGCAGATTGGAGGTTCAGTGGATTGAGAGTCAGTCCTAGAGATGAGAGGTCTCGGACTTCAGAGACTTTATAACTGCATGACCCTGGGCAAGTCACTTACCCATCATTGTCAAGTCCTTGCTGTTCTTCTGCCTTGGGACCAATGAGCAGTATTGATTCTAAGGCGGAAGGTAAGGGTCTAAAAATAGCATACAAGATTTTACATTGGATATAACTATAGAGAATACTTTGCCTTTTGAGTTAAAATATTCTTCCTATTGGGAGCAACTGGGTAGCTCAGTGGATTGAGAGCCAGGACTAGAGACAGGAGGTTCTAGGTTCAAATCTAGCCTTAGACACTTCCCAGCTGTGTGACCCTGGGCAAGTCACTTGACCCCCATTGCCTAGCCCTTAGTATTCTTCTGCCTTGGAACCAATACACAGTACTGATTCCAAGACGGAAGGTAAGGGTTTAAAAAAATATTCTTCTTATTATCTCATTGGAATGTATGCTCTTCAAGTGCAAGGACTTTGTATTTTTTAATATTCTTTTTATTAATTATTCATAAATATTATTATTTATTGTATTCTTTATATCTATATTCCCAGTGCCTAGCACAGTATCTGGCATTATATGTTAGGTATTTAATAAATTATCATTGAATTGAACAAAATAGGGAAGTATATGTTCACCAGAGTCATTTGCCCTGTTATGAGAATCCAAAAAGAAGAGGCATTCCCCATTATGGAAGAGATCCTCCAAGTGTTACCATTTGCAGATCTGTAAGTAACAATTCATCAATCATACAACAAACATTTATGAAATGTCTATCATGTGCCGGACCGTGCTAAGAGCTAAGAATGAAAAGAATTATGGGAAAGAAAGTACGGTGTGCAAAGAGCAAAATAATCTATGACTTCAAGAAGCTGACCTTCTCCAGAGAGAGACAATGTGTGCAGATAGAAGTAAATACAGAATAAAAATAAAGAACATCAATGAAAAATGGCATGGTTTCATTCAGTGGCATTTGGGGAAGGAGGAAAGGAGAAAGTGGTGAAGTCAGGAAAGATTCCTTGAAGAGAGTAATGCTTGAGCTGTAATTTGGAGGGCATGAAGGATTCTATGAGAGAGTAGTGAGAAAGGAGAGCATTTCAGGAATAGGGGACAATGGAGAATGGGGTGCCATATGCAAGGGGCATAGAAGTCAGTGGAACTGGATCACAGAGTTCAGGTATGGGAATAAGGGATAAAGAAGCCCCAGAATACTTCAAGACCTTCTTGGTAAGAGAGACATAAAAAATGATGAGCAGGTTAATTTGATAAACAAACATGGAGATCAGGAAGAATGAAATGAGAATGGAAATCTCCTTGCCAAGACAAGCACAGGAATTAAATGAACACAATTTTAAAACACAAAGTCAGATCTAAACAATTTGGAAAAAAATATTAATTGTTCATGGGTAGGCTGAGCTAATGTAATAAAAATGGCAATTCTACCTAAAATAATTAATTGTGCTTACATTTAAATATTCAGTACCATACCAATCAAGCTGCCAAATCATTTTTATAGAACTAGAAAAAAATAATAACAAAATTCATCTGAAAGAACAAAAGATCAAGACTATCAAGGGAATTAATGAAAAAATGCAAAGGATAGTGAACTAGCAAGACCACATCTCAAACTGTACTATAAAACAGTAATCCTCAAAACAATCTAGTAATGGCTAAGAAATAGAATGTTGTATCAATGGAATTGATTAGGGGTAAATGACCCCAGCAAACTAGTGTTTGATAAACCCAAAGACCCCTTCTTTTGGAATAAGAACTCACTATTTCATAAAAATTACTGGGAAAACTAAAAAAACAGTAATACTGGCAGAAAGTAGGTATAGACCAATATCTCACACCCTATACCAAGATAAGGACAAAATGGGTATATGATTTATACTTACAGGGTAGCACCATGAGTAAATTACAGGTATACAGAATAGTTTGCTGGCAGATCTATGGAGAAGGGAAGAACTTATGACCAAAGAAGAGATAAAGAGCATTATAAAATGAAAAATGAATAATTTAATTATGTTAAATTAAAAAGCTTTTTACCCAGCAAAACTGACTATATTCTTACTGGGGAAAGTATGGTCATTCAACAAAATAGAAGAATTCCAAGAATTTGTAAAGAAAAGACCAGACTTGAACAGAAAATTTGATGTCCAAGCACAGAACTCAAGAGAATCATCAAAAGATAATTAAAAAAGAGGGTAAAAAGAAAAACAAAACAAAACAACAAAAAAAATTTTTAAGAGACTCAATAAGTTAAAATGATATGTATCCCTATAAGAAAAGAGATCATTGGTAACTCTTAAAAATTGTTGCTATCACCTGGGCAGCTAGAAGAATTACATTTAGAGGGAACAGTGACAAACTGTATAGGATGAAAGAGCAAGACATAAATAGGTATATAGATATATGCATGCATAAATACATATACGTGTGTGTATATATACACAACTAGAGCTAAAAAAGAGGTTAATACTAAAAGAAATGGGAAAAGAAACAAATGGGGGTAAATTTATATGTCACAAAGAAGCTCATGGTAGGAGGGGGGGAAACATCAATACACTGGAAGGGTAAAAAGGTTGGAGATAGGAAATACTCAACTCTTACATGCTTTGAAACTGACCCAAAGAGGGAAGAACAATCCGATCCATTGGGGCAGAGAATAGATTTGTGCCCTATAGGGGAGTAGAAGGGTAACAAACGGACTGGTGGGGAGGGAAGCAATACAAGGGAGGGAAGGAATGGGGGGGCAATTTTAGAAAGACTTCAGGGGAAAATAAGGGGGGGAATAAGAAGGAAGGGGGTAGAAAGGGAAGTAAAATAAGGATGGGAACAAGGGGCACTGTTCAAAAGCAAACATTGGTGTAGAAGGAAATAGTGAAAGAAGAAAAGGCAGGTAAAGGAGCAGAAATCAAAATGCTGGGAAATACACAGCTAGTAATCATAACTCTGAATGTGAATGGAATGAACTCACCCATAAAATGCAAGCAAATAGCAGAGTGGATTATAATCCAAAACCCTACCATATGCTGTTTACAAGAAACACACATGAGGAAGGTAGATATGCATAGGGTGAAAGTAAGAGGATGGAACCAAATCTACTGGGCATCAACTGATAAAAAGAAGGCAGGAGTCGCAATCATGATATCTGACAAAGCCAAAGTAAAAATAAATCTAGTTAAAAGAGATAGGGAAGGTAATTACATCCTGATAAAAGGCAGTATAGACAATGAGGAAATATCTGTACTCAACATGTATGCACCAAATGGCATAGCATCCAAATTTCTAAAGGAGAAACTAGTAGAGCTCAAGGATGAAATAGATAGAAAAACTATACTAGTGTGGGAGACCTGAACCTTCCACTATCCGAACTAAATAAATCAAACCGAAAAATAAATAAGAAAGAGGTAAGAGAAGTGAATGAAATCTTAGAAAAATTAGAGTTAATAGACATGTGGAGAAAAATAAATAGGGACAAAAAGGAATATACCTTCTCTTCAGCAGCACATGGTACATTCACAAAAATTGACCATTTATTAGGGCATAAAAACATCGCAAATGAGTGCAAAAGGGCAGAAATAATAAATGCAACCTTCTCAGATCATAATGCAATGAAAATAATAATTAGTAAGGGTACATAGAGAGGCAAATAAAAAATTAATTGGAAATTAAACAATGTGATTCTCCAAAACCAGTTAAAGAACAAATCATAGAAACAATTAATAACTTCATTGAAGGAAATTACAATGATGAGATGCAGCCAAAGCAGTACTCAGGGGCAAATTTATATCCTTGAGATCATTTATTAACAAATCAAGAAGGGCAGACAGAGGTCAATGAATTGGGCATGCAAATTAAAAAACTAGAAAGAGAACAAATTAAAAATCCTCAGATGCAGACTAAATTAGAGATCCTAAAAAATCAAAGGAGAAATTAATAAAATTGAAAGTCAAAGAACTATTAATTTAATAAATAAGACTAGAAGCTGGTACTTTGAAAAAACAAATAAAATAGACAAAGTACTAGTCAGTCTAATTAAAAAAAGGAAAGAAAAAAAAAACAAATTGACAGTATCCAATATAAAAAGGGAGACCTCACCTCTAATGAAGAGGAAATGAAGGCAATCATTAAAAACTACTATGCCCAATTATATGGCAACAAATATGGCAATCTAGGTGAAATAGATGAATATTTACAAAAATATAAATTGCGTAGACTAACTGAGGAAGAAGTAAATTACCTAAACAACCCCATATCAGAAAAAGAAATTGAACAAGCCATCAAAGAACTGCCTAAGAAAAATTCCCCAGGTCCAGATGGATTCACAAATGAATTCTATCAAACATTCAAAGAACAACTAATCCCAATATTATACAAACTATTTGACCAAATAAGCCAAGAAGGAGTTCTACCAAATTCATTTTATGACATAAACATGGTACTGATACAAAGCCAGGCAGGTCAAAAACAGAGAAAGAAAACTAAAGACCCATCTCCCTAATGAATACAGGTGCAAAAATCTTAAATAGGATACTAGCAAAGAGACTCCAGCAAGTGATCATGAGGGTTATTCACTATGACCAGGTAGGATTCATACCAGGAATGCAAGGATGGATCAATATTAGGAAAACCACTCACATAATTGACCATATTAACAAGCAAACCAACAAAAATCACATGATTATCTCAATAGATGCAGAAAAAGCCTTTGACAAAATACAACACTTATTCCTATTGAAAACACTAGAAAGCATAGGCATAGAAGGGTCTTTCCTAAAAATAATAAACAGTATTTATCTAAAACTATCAGACAACATCATCTGCAATGGGGATAAACTAGAAGTCTTCCCAATAAGATCAGGCATGAAAGAAGGATGCCCATTATCACCTCTATTATTTAACATTGTACTAGAAACACTAGCAGTAGCAATTAGAGAAGAAAAAGAAATTGAAGGTATTAAAATTGGCAGTGAGGAGACCAAGCTGTCACTCTTTGTGGATGACATGATGGTCTATTTAAAGAATTCTAGAGAATCAACCAAAAAGCTAGTGGAAATAATCAACAACTTTAGCAAAGTTGCAGGATACAAAATAAACCCACATAAGTCATCAGCATTTCTATATATCTCCAATCCATATCAGCAGCAAGAATTAGAAAGAGAAATTCCATTTAAAATCACCCTAGACAATATAAAATACTTAGGAATCTATCTGCTGAGACAAACACAGTAACTATATGAACACAACTACAAAACACTCTCCAATTAAAATAGATCTAAACAATTGGAAAAACTGATTGCTCATGGGTGGGATGAGCTAACATAATAAAAATGACAATCCTACCCAAATTAATTTACTTATTTAGTGCCATACCCATTGAACTACCAAAAATTTCTTTACAGAATTAGAAAAAAAAAACATAACAAAGTTCATTTGGAAGAATAAAGGTTCAAGGATATCCAGGGAAATAATGAAAAAAAAAAATACAAAGGAAGGTGGCCTTGCAGTCCCAGATCTCAAACTATATTACAAAGCAGCAGTTATCAAAACAATTTGGTACTGGCTAAGAGACAGAAAGGAGGGTCAGTGGAATAGACTTGGGGTAAATGACCTCAGTAAGACAGTCTTTGACAAACCCAAAGACCCCAGATTTTGGGACAAAAACCCAGTATTTGATAAAAACTGCTGTGAAAATTGGAAGACAGTATGAGAGAGATTAGGTTTGGATCAATATCTCATACCCTACACCAAGATAAACTCAGAATGGGTGAATGGCCTGAATATAAAGAAGGAAACTATAAGCAAATTAGGTAAACCCAGAATAGTATACTTGTCACATCTTTGGGAAATGAAAGACTTTAAAACCAAGGAAGAGCTAGAAAAAATCACAAAATGTAAAATCAATAATTTTGAATACATCAAATTAAAAAAGTTTTTGTACAAACAAAACTAATGCATCCAAAATTAGAAGGGAAGCAACAAATTGGGAAACAATCTCCATTACAAAAATGTCTGACAAAGGTCTAATTACACAAATTTATAAAGAGCTAAATCAGTTGTACAAAAAATCAAGCCATTCTCCAATTGATAAATGGGCAAGGGACATGAATAGGCAATTTTCAGTTAAAGAAATCAAAACTATTAATAAGCACATGAAAAAGTGCGCTAAATCTCTTATAATCAGAGAAATGCAAATCAAAACAACTCTGAGGTATCACCTCACACCCAGCAGATTGGCTAACATGACAGCAGTGGAAAGTAATGAATGCTGGAGGGGATGTGGTGAGGTTGGGACATTAATTCATTGCTGGTGGAGTTGTGAACTGATCCAACCATTCTGGAGGGCAATTTGGAACTATGCCCAAAGGGTGCTAAAAGACTGTCTGCCCTTTGATTCAACCATTGCACTGCTGGGTTTGTACTGCAAAGAGATCATAACGAAAAAGACTTGTACAAGAATATTCATAGTTGCGCTCTTTGTGGTGGCAAAAAAATGGAAAATGAGGGGATGCCCTTCCATTGGGGAATGGCTGAACACACTGTAGTATATGTTGGTGATGGAATACTATTGTGCTCAAAGGAATAATGAACTGGAGGAATTCCATGGGGACTGGAACAACCTCCAGAAACTGATACAGAGTAAAAGGAGCAGAAACAGGAGAACATTGTACACAGAGACTGATACACTGTGGTACAATCAAATGTAATGGGCTTCTCCATTAGTGGCAATGCAGTGACCCTGAACAACTCGGAGGAATCTATGAGAAAAACCACTATCCACATCCAGAGGAAACACTGTGGAAGTAAAAACACCAAAGAAAAACAACTGCTTGATTACATGGGTCGAAGGGATATGGTTGGGGATGTAGACTCTAAATGAACATCCTAGTGTAAACAACAACATGGAAATGGGTTCTGATCAAGGACACATAATACTCAATGAAATTGCGTGTTAGCTGCAGGAAGAGTGGGTGGAGGGAAAGGAGGGACATAATGTGATTATTGTAACCAAGAAGGAATAATGTTCTAAATTGAATAAATAAACTTATTCAAATGGGAAAAAATAAATTAAAAAGCTCTTGTACAAATGAAACCAATGTATCTAAGATTAGAAGGGAAACAACAAAAAAAAACTGGGGAAAATTTTTATAACAAATATCTCTGATAAAGGTCTCATTTTCAAATCTATAAGGAATGATGTCAAATTTATAAGAATACAAGCCATTCTCCAATCAACAAATGGTCAAAGAATATGAATAAGCAATTTTCAGATGAAGAATTCAAAGGTATCAATAATCGTATGAAAAAAAGTTTTAAATCACTCTCACTCAGAGAAAAGCAAATTCAAACAATGCTGAGATAGCACTTTACAAATATAAGATTGTCAATAAGTGATAAATATTGAAGGGATATGGCAAAATTGGGACACTAATGCATTGCTGGTGGAGTTGTGAACTGATCCAACCATTCTGGAGGGCAATTTGGGACTATGCCCAAAGGACTTTAAAAATGAATATCCTTTGATCCAGTAATTCCACTACCCCAAAGAAGTACGAAAAAAAGGGAAAAGTACCTACTTATACCAAAAAATATTTTTAGCAGCTCTTTTTGTGGTGACAAAGACTTGGAAATTGAGGGAATATCCATCAAATGGGGAATGGCTGAACAAATTGGGGTATATGATAGTGATGAAATATTTTTGTGCTATAAGAAATGGTAAACAGAATGACTTCAGAAAGGGCTGGAAAACAGTCCATGAACTGATGCAAAGTGAAATAAGCAGAACCAAGAGAACAGTGTACATACTAAGAGCCACATTGTAGGATGATCAACCGTGAAAACTTGGCTACTCTCAGCAATGCAATGGTCTGGGACAATTCTGAAAGACTAATGACAGAGAAAATGCTCTCTACCTCCAAAGAAAGAACTATTGGACTCATCTTTAACATCAGTGTATTTATGGTTTTATTTGGGGGTTTTGGTTATGTATGAGTGTGCTCTTACAATAATGACCAATATGGAAGTGGGTTTTTGCATGACAATAAAAATTAAATGTAAAAATAAAAAAGGACCTCAGTTCAAATCTAGCTTCAGACACTTCTTAGCTGTGTGACCCTGGACAAGTCATTAAACCTCAGTTGCCTATCCCTTACTACTCTTCTGCCTTAGAACCAATATCTAGTATCAATTTGAAGAAAGAAGGTAAGGGTTAAAAAAAAAGAACATATATATATATATATATATATATATATATATATATATCTGGATATATATATATCCAGAGAAAGAATCAATAAATGTAAACAAGCAAGACATAATTTTATGTATATATATATATGTTTATATATGTACATATTTATCTAATGAGATCTTGTAACCAACCAACATAGAAACAAATAAATTTAAAAATTAAACAAAAAGAGAGGAAATCCAGAAGAAAAGTCCATGCCAATCTATTATAGTATAAAAAAACAAGGCTACTGATCCTTCCCCAAGAAAGTACAGCATGTCAGTGTGTCTGTCTGCCCACAAAGCAATAGGAGAAATAGATGAATCCTCATTGTTAGAAGAAAAAAATAGGGAGTGAGTCATGGTCATATTTTTTAATCCACAAAAGAATAGGTCTGTTCCTTCTCCTTTTTCCGTGTGAATTGAATTTTTGATCAGATTGTTTAAATGGGGACAACCCAGACAGTGCCAAGGAACAGATGAAATGTTTCAATCTTCCATGATTAATTTAGAAACTGGGTAAATATATGTTCCAGGCATGTGCCTCCCCAGTTCCTTTGCTTTCTGTACTCATTCTAATTATAGTGTAGAGCTCAAGAAGAAATGAAATCTCATCTAAATAGTTTGATTTATTGAGTATAGAGTAGACCACTCCTCAAATCCCCTGCTGTTCTTAAAGAAGACCAATCCAGGTTTTAAGGTCTAGGTTCTTATCTAAATTCTTGGAACACAGAAAGAATTAAATAAATACTTAGGATTGTGAACATTTGTTCTGCTGATCTATGCATATTTCTGAGTAGGGTTTTATTTTTGTTGTTGTTCACTTGGGAGAGGCAGTGGGAAGAACAGATTATAAATGTATATAAAAATGAATTAAATTTTAAAGTTAGAAAAATAAATATTTGGTGACTGCCTGAGGAAACTGAGTCCAAGAGAAGGGAATGAATTGCCAAGGGATCAGAGTTCCCATTATTATAGTATTTTTAAAAGCTCATGAAACACTTGACTTTTGATAGCCCTGTGAAATAGGACAGGTGATATTATTTCCATCATTTTACATATCAGTAAACTGAGGCCCAAAGAGATAAGAAGAAATTACTTGCCCCAGTTCAAATAGGTAGTAAATAGCAGATCTCAAGAGCAAGCAAACGTCCAGAAAAAGGAAGTAAGCTCATATCAGAAGAGAAGAACCATTCATAGACATCCAAATGTCCCATCAAGAAATTTGAAGGAAGAGCCACAATGCATGGAGTGCACATCCTGGGAAGGATTTTGTGGAAAGACTAGACCAGATTAAGTCAGAAGAAGAGGCTGTTGCTAGGTAATGATCTAAATAATTAGAGGAAATGTCCAGGTTGCACTTCCCTGCTAAAGCACTTTTAATGATTCCCAATTCCAGAAGGAAAAATGCCAACTCCTCAGCATGGCACTTGGACTATCTTACCAGTCTGACTCCAGCCAACTCTTCCAATCTCCTTACATGTTTCTCTACTTTACATGCTACACATTTCCATCCAAACCAGCCTATTGGCTGTCCCCAAACTTTAATATTGTCATCTCCAACCTCCAGACCTTTGTATAGAGTCTGTGTCTCAGAACTAACATGTACTCTGCTCTCGCTTCCAACTCTGAAAATGCCTCCCTTCCTTTAAAGCTAGATTCATTTTGTGTCACACTTTCCTGAGAAGCCTTTCCTCGTCCCCTTGGTTAACGCACCTTCCCTTCCCCTTAACTGTTTGCATGCTGTATTTCCCTAGTGGACTATGTGAAGAAGCTTCTTGAGGGCAGTCAATGATGCCTTTTCTTTTCCCCTTTTTGTCTTAGTCTCGGCACAGAGTAGGCATTTAATCCACGGGATTGTTGGATTAAACTGGACAGGATTGTATGCACTGAACATTGGAAGAAGGGATGCTCTAACGCCTATACCATGAATTGCAAACAATGCTGTTTCTGTGAGTCTGATAATAACCAAAAAGCCATCTCCCTCCCGCCACCCTCCGCTCCATACGTCATGTTGGCTCCCTGACAAATAATGGACTTTTAGGAAGCTCTCCAGGAATCCGCTTAATTGCTCAAATCCGTTATCTGGAAAAGGTCCTCTTGAGAAAGAAGATGAAATCACGTTGGGTAGACATGTGTATGTATGCGTCTCTGGATGGACGATTGGATGGGCAGACGAATGGATGGATGAAATGGATGGACGTATCTAAAGGGAGAGCCAAGAGACAACTGTGCTCACTGCTGTTGTTCAGTCCTCCAGTCATATCTGACTCTTCATAAACCCAAATGGGTTTTCTGGGCAAACATACTGGAGTGGTTTGCCATTTTCTTCTCCAGTGAGTCACCGATTGATAGGCAAACAGAGGTTAAGTGATTTGTCTAAGGTCACACAGATAGGAAGTTTCTAAGACTGGATTTGAATTCAAATCTTCCTGATTCCAAGTCCAGCCACCTAGCTGCTTCACCAGAGTAGATTCCTTTGAAATACATATTATTTTTAGCTGGAAAAGATAACCCATTTTTACACAGTCTCATAACATGAGAAGGGGCCTTAGATAATCATTCCTATTTCTTTCTTTAAGAAATAATTCCTGTTTTTAAAATGTTTTAAGGTCAGTGATATGCCTTTTGTACTTGCAAGGTAGGTTGATTAAATACAGCTCCATTTTTCACAGATAAGGAAAGCTAGTCTCAGGGAAGTCAGGAACAGTAATAATAATAAGAATAATAATAAGAATAATAATAGTGACAACAATAATAATGCATTAGCAGTTATATAGTGTTTTAAATACCTAAAAGAACATTATATATTTTACTTTGTGTAATCCTCCAACAATCTCTAAAACAAGTTCTATTATTATCCATTTTTTCCATCTATCCTACATGTAAGGAAATTGACGTTTAGAGTGTTCAAATCATTTGCCCAGAGACCACAAAGTCAGTGAGTGTCTGATGTAGGATCTGAACTCGGATCTCACTGGCACCATGTCTAGCACGCTATTCACCTGAACACCTAGCTGGCATCACTGAGAGAGTCATGGCAGTTAATAAGCACTGAAGCTGAAAATTGAAACCAGATCTGTTCTGAGTTCTTATCATGACACCAGGGAATATCAATAAATGTTTTGTAAACTTAAAAAAAAATAACTACTCACCTGTAAGTATAATCTGCATTATTAACATTTTCTCCACCATTTTGTTAAGTCTACAGTATCAACAAAACAATACACCAAGCCCTGATTTTTATTTTGGCCAATTTCTGAGCTATAAATCCTCACCGTGAAAAATTCACAATTGGCTCTTGCTAGTGACTAAGACCTGGCTCCAGCATACTCCTGAATGACTCGGTGGTGCTTTAAAAATTATAATAACAGGCATTTCTATAAAGTTTTACAGTTTGCAAAGCCTTTCATGTACATTATTTCTGTGATATCTCACAATAACAACCCAGTGAGGTAGATGTTCCAAGAATTGTTATTTCTGTTTTACGGATGAAGAAATTGGAGCTCAGAGAAATGTAGTGACTTCTTTGTGATCACACAGTTACTGAGTGTTGGAAGCTGAATTTGAATGAGTTTCTCTATTGGCTCCACATCCAGCAGCCTTTCCATTATGCCATATCACCCTTGGGAGTTCATTCAGTCTCTTCTCTATCTCTGTCTGCCTATCAGTCCATTTGTCTGTCTGTCTGTCTGTCTGTCTGTCTGTCTGTCTCTCTCTCTCTCTCACCATATCTCTCTCTATTTCTGTCTCTGAATGTCTCCGTCTCTCCCCACCCAACAGATGTTTAGATCACTTCTTAGCTTGGTCAGCACCAAGCAAAAGAAAGCTCCTTTCGTTGGATAAACTCCCCAATCCAAGCCAGTTTCTTTCCCATGAAGCAACTGGACAGAAAACAGTCAGAGAACAGTTGTACATTCTCTGAATTGAAGTTGGGGTTCCTCCATTCCATGTCATGACTTGCTTCCTAAAGCAAGTTCACCAAACCCTCCATGTGAGTTGACCCCAACCAGATGACCCTCCAAATGCTCTGAAGGTTCACGTTACCTTAGAGACCACATCCTGATCCCCACTCCAGAACAGCTCTAGAGAAGTCAGGTCTAGCTTAAGACCCCAGAGCACTGAAGTCTCCAGTCTGGGATTCCAGCTTATCTGCTTCCCAATTTAGCATCTTCACTAGTGCTGTGCTGCTGAGAGGTGTTGACTTCCCCAGGCCACTCCTGCTTCCTCTCCTCTATTCCTCACCTCCCCAGTCCCACCCCTACTCCCAGTTTGAGTCCTCCTCTGTTCTGAACGCCATGGCCCAAAGGACTATCCCTCCTCCTCACAAGATTATACTCATGCATAATAAGATAATGCTAGAAGATGGTCATTATAGCTTCCATGGCTACTGGATGTGGATGGATGCTCTGTTATCATCATAGAATAGTGAAGAATGTGTAGAGCTTGGGAGCTGGAAGGAGCCACATCATACCTTTCTGATCTTCAGTTTCCTGTCTGTGAAATCGAGATAAAGTGGTTTCTGGGGTTATTTGAGGTCCATGTGAGCTTCCATTTAATCAACAAGCATTTATCAAGACAATACAAAAGACCCACAATGCAGTCGTCCTTGGCCTTAAAGAGTTTCCATTCTAGCAGGGAGGGGATGGATATAACACGTACACAAGTTAATATAAAGTGATTTCAAAAGGGAGAGAATGATAACTGGATAGTCATGAAGGCAGGAAATACATGGGAAAGATCAAAAACTTTGAGTGGAATAGAGTGGAACACAGAAATTGCAGGGATAATAAAAATAATTAATAATCATAATGAATAAAGGAGAAGAGACATATGGAAGCCAGATTGTGGAAGACTTTAAATGCCATGCCAAGAAATTTCCATTTATTTTCTAGAGATAATAGGGAGCTGTTGAAGATTTTTGTGAGTGGGAGAGATGGGAGACCTGTGTTGCAGGGCTGTTAGCTGAGCAGAGCATGATGTAGAGAGGAGAACGGAGACCAACTAGAAGACCATTGCAGTACTACTGCAGAGTTGGATGCTATTGGACTTGATGGCCTCCAGGGTACCTACCTTCCAACTCTAAGCTGATGTTGCAGTGAAGGGAAGTTGAGGTTGGGGAGGGCAGGAACAAAGGGATCTCTTGACATTGTTCTCTTCCCCATCCAGCACCAATGTATCACCCCCTGTGCCTCCTCTATAGAGGCAGAGAGGAGCCAAGGTAGAGGAGAGATCCAGTACCCACATGCCTGTCTATTGCTCCATCTTCCATTGACCATCCCAGGCCAATGAAAAAAAACCTCTCCCTCCACTCCTACTGCTTAAGAAAACCAATGGAAGATGGGAGGTTTAAGGCGATTTTCCACTCAGTTGGAAAAGGGGACTGAGAGAAAATTATTCATCAGAATGTGTTCTCAAACTGTGAGGCTTTGGGAACGTTTCCAGTATTCATTAGCTCTTGGGCTCACACTTCCACCTGGGTGCTGAAGTGCTACTTTGTCAAAAGCAAGAGGATGAAAAACAGAAATTCACTCCCTCTCTTCATTTGTTCATCAATTTGTTTTCTTCAATTGAAGAAAAAGAGATGAGTAAATCATGTGTCTAGAGCTCATTTCAAAGGCCATCCCTCTATTTTACAGCTGAGGAAACTGAGGCCCACAGAAATGATTTCCTCGGGATCACCCAGGTTATGAGCGACATTTCTTTTGCCACTGTACCATCCTCTCTCTGAAGTTCTCTAAACCCCAGTAACCCTTCCTTAAACACACACACACACACACACACACACACACACACACACACAAGTTATCCTGAAATCACTGTTTTGGGGATCTTTTTTTAAAAGTGGAATCTTGTTACAATCCCTTTTGAGAATCTGAAAGAAGCAGAGTTCTTAGGATTATTCTTCAAGGGCCATAGATCAAACTTTAGAAGTAATCTGAGATCTCATTTTACAAATGAAGAAACTGAGCACTAGGAAAAGTCAGTGACCTATGCAAGCTCATACAGTGGGCAAGGGTTATTGGTAGGATTTGAAACTAGGGTCATGGACTCCAGAACCAGTGCTTTTTTCCATTGTGGCAGTCTCTACTAAGGATAACAAGCAAATGGTTTGATTTGGGTTGCGTTTGGTTTGGGGCAGGACATTAGATTTATTTTTTCCAGGTTCCCAAAGCTCTATACATTTGGGGTTGGAGACTGCAGCAAGGGAAGTAAAGGGGTGAAAAGAGAATGCAGCACAAGGGTCCCCCACCCCCTTAGAGAACAGAGAGGACATGAGTCAAAGGGGAGCAGGAAATTCAAGGAGCAAAAGAAGGCAGACAATGGGGAAGAGATTATGGAGGCAGTTAGAAGGGCCCTAGAAGGATGGGATGAGTGAGTCTGGAAGAGATGGTAGAATACAAAGAAAAACAGCTAGAAATGGGGCGGAAAGGCAAGCTGACTAACTGAGGGATCCTTCCACTGCAGATCAACTTCCCTTAAATAAACCAGTTAACAAAAGAAGAGGAGACATAGAGAATGAATCCCCAAGGATCTTCTGTACAGGACCAGTGCTAGAGATCACAGCATAGTTCCTATTCTTTCCTCATTTTAGAAGAAGAAAGGTGGTGTGGTTGAATGGATAGAGCCTCTGAGTTAGAACAGAGCAGGGACTGAGTCCTGTGTCCTTAAACAAGCTACTTGGTCTTCACATGCCCTAAACAAATCTCAAAGACTACTAGTTCCTGCAATGCTACTGAATGGCATTGGTAGAGGCAGTTCCCTCAATCCAATTCCAAATTAAAGAAAAAAAAAAAGGACTTTAGTCACCTAAGCAGGTTGATATAGTCTTTATGTGGAAGAATGGAAAAAATTGGAGCCACATGACCTGGGTTCAAATCCTACCTTTACTACTTTTTATCTCTATGACCATAAACGAGTTACTCAACCACTATAGACTTTAGCTCATCATCTGTAAAATGGCTCACCTATATGACTCCTTCCAGCTAAAGTCTATGACCCTATGATTTCTCAGGCTGGTCAATATTTCCATTTTCCCCTTTTCTTTCCCAACATTTTATTGAGATTTTTCTTTAGGTTACTGACACCAAAAGTCTCCCACACCACTCACAGGCAACAAAGAGAACTTGTTAAGTCAAACAAAGGATACATTCACCATCAGGCCATTTTCCCAAGGTCCTGGGGCCATGATCATCTTCTTGTTAGGTGTTGGGTCAACTCTAGCTTTTCCCTTCTCGGTACTGGTTTTATCAGCCCAGGGGACCCATTCTTCCAAGATGACCAAGACCTTCTCTATGCTAATGGAGCAAATCAGAGCATCTGGGTAGGCTCCTAATAAGCGCGGTGCAGCAGCCTTTTCTCCCAGGCAACATCAATGGAGACAACTTTGAAATTTGCCAGGTTTGTGCTTTGGAAGTTTCTGTTGTTGCCTCCTTCTGTCAACTCACTCACACACATTTCAGAACAGCTGTTCTCCACGGCAGTTTCCTGCACACCTGACAAAAACAGACTTTGGCAGTGGTGTCGCCACAAAGGTGACGACGAAAGCAGGAGCACATCAGGGAGGAGCTGAGGACCCACTGAGCAGCCAGTTGGTGTCAGCTTGGAACGCTGCACACTGGAGTGGAAGGCGTTCCAAAGAAGATGTCTTCATATGCTTTTCCATTTTGTCTAGGACTAATTCGATCTTTAATTCATCATCGTGTCTTTTCTTCTTGCTTTTGTCTTTCTTCCTTCCCTCTTTCTCCTCGACATTCCAGCCATTCTCTTCCACATCTTGGATACTGTGTTTCCCATCTCCAGTCCTTTGACTGGGAACTACCATCCCTTGTTGTTTCTTTTTTGTAGAATCCCCAGTTTCCTTTGAAAGCAAGCTCAGGTGCCACCTCTTACAAAGGCTTTTACCCATCCTCACCATTATTAGTCCTTTGCCTCTCAAAAAATAAATTGGGAATTGGGAAGTTACTCTGTGTGTGGATTTGAAAGTGTTTCTCTGGATACGTATTATTTCCCATCTGTCCCCAGTACAATAGGACTTTCTTGAAGTCAGGGACTCTTTCTCTTCTCGTATTTATATCCCCAGTGGCTGGGACAGTTGCTGATCTATGGTAGATGTTCAGTAAATGCTTACTGCGCTGAATTAAATGTTTAAAAAAAAACCCTTTCTTATGTCTTAACATCCATGCTGTGTATTGGTTCTAAGATAGAAGAGCAGAAAGGGCTAGGCAGTGGGGATGAAGTAACTTTACCAGGGTCACACAGCTAGGAAGTATCTGAGAACAGATTTGAACCCAGAACCTCCACAGATTTGAACCCAGGACCTCCTATCTTCAGGTCTGGCTCTCTACACTAAGTCACCCAGCTACCTCCTGTTGAAATAAATATTAATGTGTCTCTTAGAGAATTCAACATAGTTGTCCCTTGGCTTCTGTAAATCAAGAACAATTCAATGTCTATTTAGTGCCTGTCAAGCAGTGTAACAGGCACTAGAGATATGAAGAGAAACAAAGCAACCCCTGTGCTGAAAAACATTCTGTTCTCTCTGGGGAAACGGCACTGATGTGATTACAGATCCACAAAACGGGTACAAGAAGAATCTGTGATCTCCGGATTGGAAGAGTAACCTATGGGAGGGTTGACCAGTTGGTTGTGCAGTCAAGTCATGCAGGACTTTAAAAGATGAACAGGAATTATTTGATCCGAGAGGCAATAGGGAGCCACTGGAGTTTATGGAGGTGGGGAGTGATATGGTTAGACTTGTACCTTGGCAGGATCATATGGCAGCCGAATAGCCTGGATTAGAAGGCAGAAAGAACTGAGGCAGAGAGACTGGCAGGGAGGCTATTATAGTAGGCTGGACAAGGTGACCTGAATCAGGGTGGTGACTATTAGAGCTTCAGGAAGGGGATGGATGTGAGAAGTACTGAGATTTTAAAAAGTGGCCAGATTGGTAACCTCACTAGCTATGGTGTTGAGGAAGGATAAGGAAACACGATGATTCCAAGGTGGTGAACAAGGGTGACTGCAAAGCCCCCTGGACCGAAATGAGGAACTTTGGAAGGAATCTGGGGTTGGATGGAAATCACACCGAGTTCAGTTTAAGACATGGTGAGTTTGGAAATATCCAAGAGGCAGCTGCAGATCCTGACTGGAGGTCAGAGACACGTTGGAGCTGACTGAAAAGGTCTTCATGAAATGAAAAGCAGTTGATAAGGGAGAGAGAGACAGAGATGGAGAGAGAGACAGAGACAGAGACAGAGACAGACGGAGACAGAGATAGAGACACAGAGAGAGAGACAGAAAGATTGACAGAGACAGACAGAGAGATTGAGACATAGAAAGACAGACAGAGAGACAAAGACACAGAGACAGAGACAAGGAGAGAGACATAGACAGAGAGACAGAGAGACTGGGTCGCGGAGGGGGGAGTGAAGAGAAGACAACCAAGGCCAAAGTCTTAAGAGAAAACCCAGAATTAGGGCATGTAACAGATAGCTGACCTCACCCAACCTCATGGAAAGAGAAGAATTTGGAAAGCTGGAGAGGAGGGAGGGAGCTCCAAGGAGAAGAGAAGAGGGGACAACCTCCATGACAAAGAAGGCTGCACAGCAGACAAAAACACCAAAGCTGTAGACAAAGTATTTGGGTTGGAATCTTATGGTTTTACTGATTTAGAAACTCCATTCTCCCAGATCTCAGTTTCTTCATTTGTAAAATGTGCTACTTAGTCTAGATGACCTGAGGTCCTTTCCAGCCATAAACCAATGGTATTCAGGGTAACACGGTTAGGTCTAGACAGCTACAAGTCTAACTTGATAGGAGAAGTTAGAGATAGAATTTAGAGAGCTTTGAATGCCACTCTAAGGAATTCATGTTCATTGCAAGAATCACTGTTCTGATGATTGTTTTTCATGTTTATACAGCACTTAAGATTTACTAAAGCACTCTAGAGACATTGTCTTATTTGAATTCTCACACCTGCCTGCTAAGGGTTCTTATTATTTCCATTTTACAGAAAAGAAAAGTGAGGTTCAAGAGAAATAAACAACATAATAATAATAAGCAACACTGTATATTTATATATCAATTTTTGTGTTTATGTATATTCTTGCCTTTGATGCTCACAGCATCCATGGTAAGATGAGGAAACCGAGCCCTTCTTATGATCCAGACACTCTGCCAATCATAGGGCTCCAAAAAGGGAAAAACAGCTCCTGCCTTCCAGGAACTTACTCTCTAAGGGCAGTTATTTGGTTCTTTTAGTCCTGTCCAACCCGCCATAACTCTGAGTGAGGTTTTCTTGGCAAAGTTGCTGGAGTGACTTGCCATTTCCTTCTCCAGCTCATTTTATAGATGAGGAAACTGAGGTAAACAGAGTTAAATGACTTGTCCAGGGTCACCCAGCTACTAAGTGTTGAACTTAGGAAGATGAGTTCCCTTAACTTCGGGCTGGACACTCTTTTCCCTGCGCCATCGTTCTATCTGGAGGGAGGAGGCAAACAATGCAACTGGGAAGTCTCTGAGAGATAATTTAGTGTATTCAGAATACGGCAGGAGCAGTTTTCCTGACCCAAGCATGTCTGGGAGTCAAATGCCTCATTCCTCCTCTTTGCAGGTTTAGTAGCGATGATGTCATAAGTGAGAGCCAGCTGCCCAGATGTTTACACACAGAGGCTGCGTCAAGGATACAGATGGGTCTGGGGAAGGTTAGCTGTGGAAGCCACAAACAATGGGGATTCTTTCAGCTTTCAAAAGGCTCCTGCTAACTACGGATTTATTGGGATTTGATTTGATGCGCAAAGGAATGGCTTCAGAGAAATGAAGGGAGGGCATGTGTTTATGTAACTGTGAATTGACAAGACAGCTGGAATATGAAACGTGCTTTTTAAAAAATAACAGGGAAAAATTCTTGGTGTGAGCAATTTACACTTGGAATGCCCGGTCTGTCTTTGGCATACAGGGAGAAGCGAAGGGTTCCGCGTGTTCTACCTTGATGAAAAGGACCCTGAGAAGCAAGCTCTGTGGACAGGGATGTACCGGACTGTCCAAGAAGTCCAGGGAGAGGAGAGGATGCAGGAGATCACTTCCCAATGGAATATCTGCCAAAGCTCAGGGATAAACAAACAGCTAGACGTCTCTGTTTAGGGTTCTGCAAGAGCTGTGGGCCAAGCAAGTAGGGTGAGAACCATTTAACCCTGTCCCTGGTGCCATACAAGAGTCAATAAGAATTATCAATAATATGGAAATAGGTCTTGATCAATGACACCTGTCAAACCCAGTGGAATTGTGCGTTGACTACAGGAGGGGGGTGGGAGGAGGGGAGGGAAAGAACATGAATCATGGAACCATGGGAAATATTCTTAATTATCAATTAAATAAAAATTTTCAATTAAAAAAGGGGTCAATAAGAAGAGCTCTCATGATGAGGAGTCAGTAGAACCTGAGTGGTAAAATTGTTTTAGAATCATGGCAGAGGGATTTAGAGGAATGAGATCTGATCCAATGGAACTGTCCAATCTGGGGAAGGCAGGGCACGCTTATTCATGTTCCAGTCAAGCACACCACTGGGTTTCCGTTCTTCCACTCTTCCCATCCATTCTGTGTCAGGGAGAGGAAAAACAGTACAGAAAGAATGAAGCTGGTCCCCCCAGGGTCAGAAAGACCCAAGTTCCAGTCCTGGCCATTTGAGCTGGGGACAAATTAACTTTTTCATACTCTAGACAATTTGACATCAATCTGTATTGACTGGTGGAGGAAACTTCCATAATGAGTTCCTCGTGACAGTGAAATACTGGTCCAGTCTCAACTCCATCCATCCCGTAGGCTGGGCACTGGCTATAGAGACAAAAATGAAGCCAGCCCTGCCCTCAAAGAGCTTACATTCTCAAAATACCAGGTACTTGTCTACATATAGACAGAACATATTAAATGTGAAAAATAACAATGATAATAATAAACATTGAGACAACGCTTTAAGGTTTGCTCTTTTTGTATTATCTCCATCTACAAATGAGGAAACTGAGGCAGGAGAATTGCCCAAGATCACATAACTAGTAATTGTCTGAGTCTCAATCCAGACTCAAGCATTCATGATTTAAAAAAAAAAAAACAAGAACAACAACTTACTTTCTGTCTTAGAATTGATGCTAAGGGGGCCTTGCAGTCCCAGACCTCAAACTATATTACAAAGCAGCAGTCATCAAAACAATTTGGTACTGGCTAAGAAACAGAAAGGAAGATCAGTGGAATAGACTGGGGGAAAACAACCTCAGCAAGACAGTATACGATAAACCCAAAGATCCCAGCTTTTGGGACAAAAATCCACTATTCGATAAAAACTGCTGGGAAAATTGGAAGACAGTGTGGGAGAGACTAGGAATAGATCAACACCTCACACCCTACACCAAGATAAATTCAAAATGGGTGAGTGACTTAAACATAAAGAAGGAAACCATAAGTAAATTGGGTAAACACAGAATAGTATACATGTCAGACCTTTGGGAGGGGAAAGGCTTTAAAACCAAGCAAGATATAGAAAGAATCACAAAATGTAAAATAAATAATTTTGACTACATCAAACTAAAAAGCTTTTGTACAAACAAAACCAATATAACTAAAATCAGAAGGGAAACAACAAATTGGGAAAAAATCTTCATAGAAACCTCTGACAAAGGTTTAATTACTCATATTTATAATGAGCTAAATCAATTGTACAAAAAATCAAGCCATTCTCCAATTGATAAATGGGCAAGGGAAATGGATAGGCAGTTCTCAGATAAAGAAATCAAAACTATTAACAAGCACATGAAGAAGTGTTCTACATCTCTTATAATCAGAGAGATGCAAATCAAAACAACTCTGAGGTATCACCTCACACCTAGCAGATTGGCTAACATAACAGCAAAGGAAAGTAATGAATGCTGGAGGGGATGTGGCAAAGTAGGGACATTAATTCATTGCTGGTGGAGTTGTGAACTGATCCAACCATTCTGGAGGGCAATTTGGAACTATGCCCAAAGGGCGACAAAAGAATATCTACCCTTTGACCCAGCCATAGCACTGCTGGGTCTGTACCCCAAAGAGATAATGGACACAAAGACTTGTACAAAAATATTCATAGCTGCGCTCTTTGTGGTGGCCCAAAACTGGAAAACGAGGGGATGCCCATCAATTGGGGAATGGCTGAACAAACTGTGGTATATGTTGGTGATGGAATACTATTGTGCTCAAAGGAATAATAAAGTGGAGAAGTTCCATGGAGACTGGAACAACCTCCAGGAAGTGATGCAGAGCAAGAGGAGCAGAACCAGGAGAACATTGTACACAGAGACTAATACACTGTGGTATAATCGAACGTAATGGACTTCTACATTAGGGGCGGTGTAATGTCCCTGAACAACTTTCAGGGATCCAGGAGAAAAAAAACACCATTCATAAGCAAAGGATAAACTATGGGAGTGGAAACACCGAGAAAAAGCAACTGCCTGAATACAGAGGTTGAGGGGACATGACAGAGGATAGACTTTAAATGAACACTCTAATGCAAATACTATCAACAAAGCAATGGGTTCAAATCAAGAAAACATCTAATGCCCAGTGGACTTACGCGTCGGCTATGGGGGGTGGGGGGGAGGAAAAGAAAATGATCTATGTCTTTAACGAATAATGCTTGGAAATGATCAAATAAAATATATTTAAAAAAAAAAAAAAGAATTGATGCTAAGTATAGGTTCCAAAAAAGAAGAATGGCAAGGAGTAGGCAGTTGGGATTAGGTGACTTATCCAGGGTCATAGAGCTAGGAGGAGTCTAAGAATCCCCTAACTAGGCACTAACTAGGCACTGAGCCAGCTAGCTGTCCTTGGCATTCCTGAATGTAATTCCAACAATCTAGCCTCTAGGGGGAGGGGTGCTACCATATTGAACCAAGAAAAGCCTCCTGTAGGAGTTATGTGAACTGAGATTCAAAGAAAGCTAAGAATTTTAAGAGCTTGAGGCAAGGAGAAGGAACATTCTAATCATAGGGGACAGCCTGGGAAAAGTCAAAGAGAAAGAAAGTGAATATTTGTTATGAGAAACACTATGGAACAGTTTGTCTGGAATTAGCTTGAGGAGGGAATAAAGTATAGTATGACTGGAGCGGTGCTGTGGACTCTAAGGGCTTTAAATGACAAATGGAAGAGTTTGGGTTTTATCTTAGAGGCAATGGGAAATGGCATTCAGCTAATATCAGTCACTTCTCTGGGCTTCTGATGGCCCTATCATTAATGGTCCCATTCACTTGATCACTTGCATCTGTTTCTAGCCTTTCCCAACCTGGCTCCTTCCTACCTTTCCAGTTTTCCAATACTCTCCTCTCTAAGCACTCTCTCATAATTACAGGTTTATTGCTAGAATGGTAAATGCAATGCAAACTGATTCAGTAGTGATAGCTTATCTTTCATTTCTTTGAGATGGAGTTCTTAGTTCTAGTATCCTAGAAAAATGGAAATGTGGAGGAAAAAAATTCTTCCATGAAATTCCTAAACCACAGGTAATCCAGCCTCTATTTAAAATGTCAGTAAGTCCATAAATAAATTTTTACTACATTCCTACAATGCAACAGGCATGGTAAGCACTGGTGATACAATAAATGAATGAATGAATAAATGAATGAATGAATAAACAACAAACAAATGAATGAATGAATGAACAAATAAAACAAACAAATGAATGAATGAATGAATGAACAAATAAAACAAACAAATAAATAGATGAAGGAATAAATAAATATATAAATGAATGAATAAACAAATAAATGAATGAATAGACATAAACAAATAAGTGAATGAATAAATGAATGAATGAATAAGCAAACAAATGAATGGATGAATTAAATAAATGAATAAATAAGTGAATAAACAAACAAATTAATTAGTTAATTGATAGAAAATTAAAACCACAGCTCCTGGTCTCAAGGAGCTCACAGGCTAATTAAGAAAAGAATATACAAAGAAGATATCTATAGGACAAACTGGAGAAAATCAACAGAGGGAGGTTCCAGCATTAAGGAGGATTGGGAGAAGTTTCTTGTAAAAGGTTTGATATGCAAAGAATTCCCCAAATACTATACCTAACAAGTTGCCATCTTCTCTGTAGACCTTCTGTCTAGGTAGGTCTAATTAGGGAGATACTGTAGCTGTAGCTTTTCATATCTGAAAGCCATTGCCTAGAAGAAAAATTAAACTGAACTTTGAACCACAGAGATTAGAACTAAGAACAATGGGTGGAAGATGAAAGTGGCCAGTTTAGGTTTATGCCAGGAAAAACCTTCCTAACAATTATAGCTATCCCCAGAAGGGAAAGATTGGTTGGAAAGATGATAGGGTCTCCCTCTTTGGAAATTTTCAAAGGAAGGATCATGAATTGTCATATTTTAGATTTATTATGTATTAGATCAATCAGTCAGTCAATAGGCATTATTAATCTTCTCTGTGGTACTGTACTGGGCACTGGAGATCCAAAAACACAAAATAAAATGTTCCTTTATCTCAAGTAGTTTACATTTGTTTGAAGGTAAAACTCTGTATGTGTACAAATATAAGGAGAAATCCTCTCTCCACCCAAGAAACCTGAGCCTCACTCAGTCATGAATACACCCACAAACTTAGAATATAATGATGGTGAGGGATATGTATACAGAATACATGTGACCAAGGCATTCTTCCCTCTTACACATAGGATCTGGAAGTCTTCTAGTTCCTGTGGGGTCCCAACAAAGCACACCATGTCCCAGTATCTCTACTGGTTATTCAGCAGAGCTCTCAGTTTGCTCCTCTCCAAAACTCAACTCCAGATTGCCAGGGTTAACCCTCTTATGAGTCCATAATAGGCTGCTTCTGTTTTAAGACGTCTCATTTCTCAATGCTGCCTTGTACCTAGTGCCTTCCTCTTTGGATCAGATGCATCTGGAACAGGTATCTTTGTTCCATTGACTATGCCTCAAACTTTCTTATTGCTTTGCAACTGTTAGAGGGGATTTCTCCTAGAAAAGTAGCTCCACTCTTAGGGTCCTGACTGATGGATAGAGGTGGGGAGAAGAGAAAGTAATCCTCTTTTCCCTTCATGGGCACTTTCTGATCTTCAATCTCCCATACCGCCATCTCCAGAACTCCCAAATCTTGGTTATTCAAAGCCCTGAAATGCTATGAGCCCCGCTCCCTCCTTTGTTTTGCTCACCCAATTCCCTCCTGATTTGGAGAGACATTTATGCTTTGTAAGAGGGAAGCAGGATGTTAACACTTTGTTAACACATTAAAAACTTAATATGTCAACACATCCTCTGATTACATCAAATGAGCTCGATATAAGAGATTCACCCTTCTCTCTCTAGCTCAGGGATGTCATCTCCCCACTGTGCCCAGATAGTCTCTATTGTTACCTGAGAATATACAGATTAAATGTAAAATCAATACCAAGAACTATTATCTGGGGGAAATCAAGAAAAGCTGCATGTAGAAAATGGAGAAGGAGATGGCAAACCCCTCCATATCTCTGCCAAGAAAACCCAAAATGGCATCACAAAGAGTCAAACGTGACTGAAACAACTAAACTACAATAACAGAACATGGCGCTGGGGCTACCCATTGAAAGAAGTGAAGGACTCAAGCTGGAGGTGAGGAGGGCGTCCAGTCCAAGCAAGAGCACAATTCAAAGGTATGGAGATGAGAGAGGAAATATCACATGCAAGAAATATCATGAAGACCATTTGCAGGAAGGGGAGTTCTGCATAAATGGGCTATTAGGTTGGGGCCAGGTTGGGAAGGTATTTTCAGAATCGAACAGAGGATTTTATCATAGATCCTAGAGGCAACAGGGACTCGCCAGCATTTATTGAGTTGGGGGAATCCATGGTCACATCTGCTCTTCAGGAAAATCACTTTGGCAGCTCTGTGGAGGTTGGATTGGAGATAGTAGATGCAGAGACCAATTAGGAGGCCAATTCAATGATCCAGGGTAGAGGTGATGGCGGGCCTGAACTAAGGTGGTGGTGGTTGTCAGCATCGAGAGGGGGCTCAGATGTTAGAAATATTGTGCCTTCCAACTCTGAGATTCGGTGACTTCAGTTTTCAGGAGCACATCGGGAATTGCTGCCCTCCAAGTAACCGAGACTTCCCATCGTTCCAGACTTCGAGGAATTTCTTTTATTTAATTGTAAGGCAGACTCAATGTTTGGTTTGGGGTCATTTTACAGGCACCAGAGATAATAGTCTTCAGGCTGGAAGACAGTTCAGACACACAGATGCAAACTTTGGGCTTCTCAGAGAGGTTTCCGTAAGTGTTTCTTCCTTTGCGAGAGCACTGAGCATTCATTTCCGTGCCCACTAATCGCTTTTACATGAAGTGATTTTTTTTTCGTTTTTTAAACAGCACCAGATGTTGGAAGAAACTTTCTCTGATTGCCGTCCAGAAGAAACAAAAGCCTTGAATTGCTTCAAACCTGACCTGCGCCAGGGGAGCATGAGGCAAACAATAGCTGGCAGAATGAAACACGTTGTGGATGAGAAGAGAAGAAAGCTGGAAGATGGCATCTTATCTGTTTATTTTTTTTAATGTTTTTTTGTTTGTTTCTCTCCTTTGTCCTGCTTACACCCTACTGGAGTTGATTTTCTGAAAGAAAAATTACCTCTTATGAGGGAAAGTTTCCCAGAACAAGGGTGGAATCAATTGAAGGATGATTAAATGTATTCTATGCACAAGGCAGAGGGGGCAGAAATGCAGAGTGCATAGACAAGCATCACAGGATCGTGAAAAGGGGGCTGGATTTCAAGTCAAAGGTTGATTTAAAGCATAGTTCCAAAACTCTATTAATGTGACCTAAGGGAAATTGTATAACTGCTTCAGGCCTGATTTTATTGTCCTTCAATAGTTTTTCAGTCATGACTGACTCTTTGTTGACTCCCTTTGGATGACTGCCATGTCCTTCTCCAGCTCATTTGACAGATGAGGAAACTGAGTCAAACAAAGTGAAGTCACCTCACACCATACACCAAGATAAATTCAGAATGGGTGAATGACTTGTATATAAAGAAGGAAACTATAAGTAAATTAGGTAAACACAGAATAGTATACTTGTCAGATCTTTGGGAAAGGAAAGATTTTAAGACCAAGCAAGAGTTAGAAAAAATTACAAAATGTAAAATAAATAATTTTGATTATATTAAATTAAAAAGGTTTTGTACAAACAAAACCAATGCAACCCAAATTAGAGGGGAAGTAACAAATTGAAAAGAAATCTTTATAACAAAAACCTCTGACAAAGGTCTAATTAATCAAATTCATAAGGAGCTAAATTAATTGTACAAAACATCAAGTCATTACCCAATTAATAAATGGACAAGGGACATGAATAGGCAATTTTCAGATAGAGAAATCAAAACTATTAATAAGCACATGAAAAGGTCTTCAAAATAGCTTATATTCTGAGAGATTCAAACAGAACAACTGAGGTACCACCTCACACCTAACAGATTGGCTAACATGACAAAAAGGGAAAGCAATTAATGCTGGAAGGGATGTGGCAAAGTGGGGACATTAATGCATTGCTGGTAGAGTTGTGAATTGATCTAACCATTCTTGAGGGCAATTTGGAACTATGCCCAAAGGGCACTAAAAGACTGTCTGCCCTTTGATCCAGCCATAGCATTGCTGGGTTTGTACCCCAAAGAGATAATAAGGAAAAAGACTTGCACAAGAATATTCATAGCTGCACTCTTTGTGGTGGCAAAAATCAGAAAATGAGGGGATGCCTTTCAATTGGGGAATGGCTGAACGCATTGTGGTAGCTTTTGGTGATGGAATACTATTGTGCTTAAAGGAATGATGAACTGGAGGGATTCCATGTGAACTGGAAAGACCTCCAGGAAGTGATGCAGAGTGAAGGGAGCAGAACCAGGAGAACATTGTATACAGAGATGGATACATTGTGGCCAATCCAATGTAACTGACTTCTCTACTAGCAGCAAAGCAATGATCCAGGACAATCCAGAGGAACTTATGAGAAAGAACACTATCCACATCCTGAGGGAGATCTGTGGAAGTAGAAACACAGAAGAAAAACAACTGCTTGATCACGTTGGTCAATGGGGATATGACTGGGGATGTAGACCCACCCTAGTGCAAACAATCACCCTAGTACAAACATCAGCAATATGGAAATAAGTTTTGATCAATGACACATTAAAATCCAGTGGAATCGCACATTGGCTGTGGGAGGGGGTAAGGGAGGGGAAGAAAATAACTTGATTCATGGAACCATGGGAAAATATTCTAAATTGACTTATTAAATAAAATTTAAAAAAAACAAGGTGAAGTGACTTGCCCAGGGCCACCTAGTTATTAAGTGCCTGAGGTCAGATTTGAATTCTGGAAGAGGAGTCTTCCTGACTCCCCACCTGGCATTCTATCCACGGTGTCACGTAGCTGCCGGGCTCACTTATTCATCTCCAACATGAGGGAATTGAATTAAGTGACTTCTGAGGTCCCTTCCAGACCTGCATGTAGGATACTATTATCCAGAAAGCATCACTTATATGGACAGGAAGACCTGGATTCAAGACCAGCCTCTAACAAGAGCTAGGGAGCTGACCATGGGCCAATCACTTAACAAGTAGCACTCTACAACTATAAATTATGGATGAGTTGCTGATCTGCATCAGTAAAGTTTCCATATTGCTGTTGGTCCATAATTCCACTTCACAATGGAGTTCCATATTGGTCATTTCCCATAGTTGAAGAAAACATAAGTTCAAATTCTTCTCCCATTCCCCCACCTCCAATATACAAGACGAGGAGTGAAGGACAAAAATGGTTTATGGGTATTTTGCTTTGTTCATTTATTCATTCGTTTTTTCCTGTCACTTCCCAGATTATAGCTAGCCCCAGATCAAAGACAGTCTACACTGGTTCAGACCTACCCCATTAAAACTCCTTGGAGACACAGGATTCAATTTTTCAAGTACATACACTTATTAAGTGCCTACTATGTGCCAGGCACTGTGCTAATCATCAGGAGAAAATAAGGGAGAAAGAGAGTTTACAGTTTAAGGGGAAGAAAAAACATCTTAGTTCTGCTAAGGAAGGGTGGTCAAGAAGGGAATGGTGGAGAAATCAGAGAAATCCCAAAGTGCCACCAGGTTGGAAATGAGCCTATATCTCTTGAGCTTCCACTTAAATGGAGGTTGTGGAGGTCATTATTCCATTCTTCAGTGAGAGGGACAGAAGGCAGTGAATGGTTAGGTGGTTCCTCAAGGCTGATGAGATCTTGCAGCATGAGGAGATTTTGCCAATAATGAGCTTTCTGGTGCCAAAGGGAGGAATACAAGATATCTCCAGTAGAGAAGCTTGATGTGAAGATGTGGGTTCAAATTCTACTTCTGTAAACTTGGAAAAATAATTTCTTAGGGCTTAATTTTTATCATCTATAAAATGAAGGGGCACCAGGAGACTTGGAATCAAGAAAATTCATCTTCATGTGTTCAAATCCAGCCTCAGACACTTCTTAGCTGTGTGGGCCTGGGCAAGTTACTTAGCTGTTTGCTGGAGTTTCTCATCTGTCAAATGAGCTGGAGAAGGAAATGGCAAACCACTCCAGGACCTTTGCCAAGAAAACCTCAAATAGCTCATGAAGAGTCTGACACAACTAAAAACCATTCAACGACAACAAAATGAGGAGACTGGATAATATAGTTTCTGAGGCCTCTTCCATTTTTTTTCTTTTAAACCCTTGCCTTCTGTCTTAGAATTCATAGAAGTATCAGTTCCAAGACAGAAAAGTGGTGAGGGCTAGGCAATTGGGGTTAAGTGACTTGCCCAGAGTTACACAACTAGGAAGTGTCTGAGACCAGATTTGCACCCAGGACCTCCCATCTCCAGGCCTGATTCTCTATCCACTAGCCACCTAGTTGCTCCATCCCTTCCATTTTTGATCCCATGATCCTCTGAGCTTCATCTTCTGACATAAGATCACTTAGCCTTCATATTATAGCTGAAAACACAATAGTTTAGTTAGACTAGGAAAAACCATGACCATTTTCAGTAGCAGTGAGGAATGCATAATATAATGCATATGATTGCTTTTGTTTCAACTCCAGAACTAGCTGTTCTACCTTCCAAGAAGATGGATGGTCAATGTGTCTTCCCACTCACCACCCTTCCAATTTCAGATTGAATTCTGATTTCTATTTCCCATGGCACCTATGCACCAATAAGGCAAAAGACATTCTTTCTCTGTCCTTCTCAAAAACTACTGAAGCTGAAAGACAAAGGAGTGGCTCCATCACTCATCGATAAGGTTCATACGACCGGCAGAAGGTTTGGAGAGGACTGATTGCTCTGCAGATCTCAGACAGCCCCATGACACAAGGTTAAAGAATCATCTCATCCCAGACCTCAGAAAGCCCACATTCTACCAAGTTATTTAGCAAGATATTTGAGAGCTCTGAATTCTTTGCTTTCTGGTTCTTCATGAGCCCCGTGATCCCTGAGGGCCAGATGAATTTGTCTCTATTAGATTCCTGATCTTCTTTGCCCTACCTGCTTCAGAAAAATCAAAACAGTGGGATATTCATTCATCCAAAAATGCTTATCGTGTGCCTCCTCTTGGTATTGTGCTATGCTAGCTACCATGGAGATCTGCAAAGAGGTCCCTTCCATCAAAGAATTTACAGCGTAACTGGAAGGGTGATATGTAGGCGCCTGACACTTCAATTAACAAGGAAAGTTAATTAATAAGCAGTATGTGATCTAGTGCTTAATCAGAAGGGTCTGAGCCAAGAATTCAGCCTGGACCCAGGAAAGGGGGGCTGGATTTGGAATCAGAGGACCTTCTTCAAAATCCCTAAAAAGCTCTGTGACCTTGGGCCAGTCCTTCAACCTCAGACAGCCTCAGTTTCCTCCTCTGTATAATGAGACATTTGGATCAGATACCCTCCAAGATAGCCCTTTAGTTCTAAATTTGTGCTTCTAGAACTCTCTCAGGTAAAAGAGGGCAGGTTGGCTAAATGTTGTCAGAAATCCCTCTGAATGCTTATTTAGAAAAAGTCCTCCCTAAAAGATTCAATGTGAAAAATTGTCTTTACTGTTCTTTACTAAAATTGTCACACTCCTTGAGGTGGCTTATTTCTCCCGGCTCCCACCCCTTCATTCTGGTAACCCCTTTGCTCCTAGTTGCTATAGAGATGGCACAAAGGACTTATATTTACAGATTTTTTTTCCCCCATCTTCCAATCAGTTTCCTGAAAGAGCAGCATACACGGCAGCGTTTAGGGAAATTAGGTCATTGTAGCATATGGAGAAAATAACCTAATTTCAAACGCCGCTATTTTAAACGAAGGCTATGAATAAGACATTACTCCCAATTTCATTTTAGATGCAGTTAATGGGGGGGGGGGGGCAGTTCATCCTCGGTGCTTAACAATCTTGGGTATTTTTAAACCCTAATTTCATTCACACTGGCCACAAATAATAGAATTATAGCCTGAGAGCCAGGAGGAACCCTAGAGGTCATTTCAGATGAGGAAACTAAGTCCTAGAAAAGGTAAAATGATTTACCCAAGGGCTCCACAAACAGAAAGTAGCAGAGTTGATATTGGAAGCCAGGTCCTCTGAATCTAAACCTAAAGTTTTCTCTACTATCTTGGCACTGAGGAACCATCAATGAAAGCTTGATCAAAGACTCATAAGTTTAGGGTGAAAATGGGCCTTGGGATCAAGTAGTCCTAGCCCCTCAATTTACAAATGAGCAAACTGAGGCCCAAGAAGTTTAAGTGAACCACATAAGGTCACCCAGGTAGAAAGCAGCATCCTGATTTGTACGCATATCTTGTAACCAGCAGTCCAGTACTGTTTCCTCTACAGAGACCACCTAGCTTTAGGAATGGACCTTAATGACCCCCTTCAGTAAGGGCATCATGTGTACAAAATTATTGGTCATAGACTGAGAGCTAAAATAGATCTTAGAGAATGGCTGATCCATTGGACTAATGAGAAAACAGACACAGGGCAGGATAAGGGACTGGACCAATGACATATTCACTTCTTTGGATCCTAACTGGGTTGGTGGGATCTGCCTTGACAACCTGTAGTTAACCTAAACTATCTAGAAAGGATTTTATTTTCTTCCATGATTCTTTACAGGACTGCTCATCTGACTGTTAACAACCATTTCATTGTTCTCTTTCTGAAGGGCTAGAAATTAATGGTCTGAGGATCCAATCCATTCTGAAATTTATGGACACTCAGAGCCCTGGGGCATGATTCTAAGGTCATTTTCACAACAATCCACGACAAAGATGAACTTGGGTATATTCATAGCTGCCTCTTCATGAAATCATCTGTTACAAGAGTTAAAATCTCTTTCATCTATATGAAGAGAAAGAGAAAGAAGAGAAGAAGAAAGAGGAAGAAGAGGAGGGGAAAAGGAGAAAGAGAAAGAGGAGGAGAGGAAAATGTGATAAAAGGGAGAAAAAGCAGAATGAAAAGAAAGAGGAGGATAAAAAGGAAAAGAAGGAAGAAAATGAAGAGAAAGAAGGAGAAAAAGGACATAGGAGAAAGAGAAGATGGAAATTTAAAAAAAGGAATGAGGAAAAGAAGAAATAAAGGAGAACATGAAGGGAGGGGAGTGAAACTTTGAAAGTCTCTCACCTTCAAACCTCTGGTGACCCCAAGTGGTAATTATCCATGTTTCATTACCTCATATGGAATTATAATTTATTTTATGAGAAAACTAAGACATCTTGCTTCCAATTTCCCCCTCTCCCCCACTTCTGGTAGATTCACTTTGGATCCTCTGCTTGGACAGCTTCATCTTCTTAATATGGGGACCTGTGAGACTGGCCAGAAAGAATTCTTTTCCACAGAGGAGTGTTCTGTTGGTTTTGCTACAGCTCATTTTCTTCCAAAGGCATTTTTTTCCACACTGTCATCACCTCCAATGCACATCTGAATGTGTATGAAAAGGGGCTATTGAATAAAGAAGTTATATTGTGTAAATGCTAGATCAGAGGTTCTTAACTTTTGTGTGCTGTAGACCTCTTGGGTAGTTTCTGGAGAAGTCTAGAGCCCCCTACTCAATAACATTTTTAAATTCATAAAATATGTAAGATTACAAAGTTGTCAAGTTTATTTATAAGTTCACAGACTAGCTTAAGAACCTTTGTCTTGGAGGAACCATAGGAAAGTTGAATAGATTTTGGCAATGTGTACTTATAATAATAAAAAGAAGAAGAATTAGCATTCAAATAGCATTTTTAAATTATCAAAATTTTATCTTATTTGAGCCTCACAAAAATTCTGGGAAGTAAGTGTTAATATTATCCCTTTTTACAGATGAGAAAATCACTAAAAAGGAGAGAAGTTAAATGATTTGCTCAGTCACACAGCTGGGAAGTATCTGGAGCAGCTTTTGAATTTGGGTCTTCCTGACTTCAAGACCATCACTTTATCAATTGTATCACCTAGCTGCCTAAACTACAAACATATAGACTATACATCTTAGGGTTAACCATGTTTATGAAGCAGATGTTAGGGAGGGGAGACCAACCATTGGGAGAGAAGTCTGAAATTTCCAATTTTTCCTTGTCTGTTTTTCACCAAGTTACCCAGACCTTTCCCAGTGAAATTTTTCTTTTTTCCATTTATTCTTTTCTCTCTTTTAGACTTTTAAAGTGAATAACTTTGCTGTCCCAAAATACATCATGCTGAGCCCTTACTTGTCCCCTGCTGCCATGATAGAACAAACTATGATTTATGGATGAAATTGGATATCATCACACAGTTAGAAATGGCAAATACAAGGAATATATGGGAAGCATTGAATGAATTGATGAAAAAGGAAATAAGTAAGGAGACTCAGGAGAAAACTGTATCTGATGATTATGACAACATAAATGGAAAGTACATCAAAAGAAAATTGAAGAAATAAAACAGTTGGGATCCTAGAAAAGTCATTATAATCCATCCCCCTTTTAGCAGAGAAGTAAGGATTCCAAGGGCAGAGGGCCAAAACCATGATCAGTTTTGGTTATTGCCCTTGTTGTTTTTGCTTGTTCAATTCTGTTAAGAGCACTTATATCTGGAAATAACTATGATAAAAAAGATGGGATGTAGCAATAGACATTTTTTATTCATATGTTTATAAACCAACTTGTCAATAAATGGTTTTCTAGGCACCAGACAATAGAAATGCTTTCTTTATAAACAGATTAAAAAGAAAGAGCATCACAAAAGATTTGATCAGAGAAATAAAAATAGGTAGTTTGTGAGTGTCCTTGAATGAGTCACCCGTCCTTTTTCAAGTTAGAAGAAAGCATTATACAATGGAAAGACCATTGACTCTTGAGTCATAAGACCAACCACTTGGGCCTAAGTTTACTTCTTAGTAAAATAAGTAGGGTAGACTCAATAATTTTGGAGGTCCCATTCAGTTCTGATTCTGTTATCTCTTATAAGTGGGAAAGGAAAATGTGTCAGTCATATGGGGAGATCTAGAGACAATCAAGTAGACAACTCTCCTGCTTGGTTGAAGTCCTCACAATATTCAGAGACTTAGAGGAAGGATTTCCAACCACCATGGGTGGTTCTGCTCTGTTGTGCTTTTTAGAACAGGCTGACCTTTAATGTTTTTATAGTCTCTATTATTTTTTCCCAAGAAGCTTTTTTACACTTGTTTTTTCCTTATTTTTTTTATACTTTTGAAACTGTGTTTTAGATCTCAAATATCTGTGTAGAGCTCTCCAATGATACCTTCCTTTTTCCTTGACTACAGATACACACATGTATATGTACATATATAAGACATATACATACATATGAATGTGGATACATATATGTATATATTTGTATGTGTGTATGAGTGTGTATATCTACAGACAGAATGACAGGGAAAGACAGAGACAGAGACTAAAAGAAGGGGGGGGGAGAATAAATCTGTCATGGTCAAACTATTTCTGTCATCTTATCATCAGTTCAGAGCACACAATATTTTAGTAAGACCATGGATAAAGTGGAAACCTTCCAGAAGACACCCTTGATGGTAAAGAAGGTCCTTGAGTTCATCCCATGTGAGAATTAATTAAAGAAACTAGGAAAAGGTTGGCTTGAGGAAGAGAAGACACAGAGGGGATGAGAGTGTCTCTAAGTAGCCAAAGGATGGTCATATGAAAGAAGATAAATAAAGATCTGTGCAACTGGGGATATAATGCATATTCAGAGTATTTGGAAATGTCTCCAAGAGGAGCTATTTGATTGGGGCAGAAGCATTAAAAATGTTAGCTTCAGCTACCTCCTCTCTTGTTACATTCTCTTTTGGCTTCATGTGGTGATTGCTTAACTATGTGGACTTTGGAGATTTCAAAAGTGGGGAGAGTAAGTCAAAGGGAAATGGGAGTTGAGTCTCAGCCAGGTTTTACAGTCAGCCCAGTATCAGCATCCTGTGGAACAAGAAGTGATCTTTGGCAATGATCTTGAGTTGCCTTGTGGCACACAGGTCAATGCCATGGTCACACCATCATGTGGACATGAATTTGGTGGGTCCAAAGCTCTGTGGGAATGGAGCTAAATTTTGAGCCTACTTCCCCAGAGACTGAAGAGGTGGAGGGGAGAATATACCCTCAAGGGCCATGTGGGGGAAATGTTTGAACTTTTTTTCTGTTTTTTTTTCTTTAATAGAACTTATTTTCAAGTATCTCAGCTCCTCCCTCTCATCCCTGCATCATAGAAATCATCTGGCAAATATCTATATACATGTTCATTCTTAAAGTATTTTAAAGTAAGTATGTCTTTTAAAAAATTCATTGATATTAAGTGGTTAAATCAAGGTAGAGCTTTAGTTATAGGCTCCAGACAATGGAGGGAAAACAGTCAATGGGAGCTCAGTCAACAGAGAAGAGATATCCTATGTAGAATACCCTGGAACCCAGAGGGAAGATGTAGCTTACTTGATTTTGAGAGAGCTTGGCCATAAAGTGCCCATCTACAAAAGGGCAATGTGTAGCTGTCCCAAGGAGCCAGATTCAGGTTCATTGTGGGGGAAATGTCATTGCCATTGGAATTGTCCCCAAAGTAGAAAGAATTGACTTGAGAGGGAATGGATAGCCTCTTTGGAGGTCTTAAGGCTAGTTCATTTACCAGACATATTATAATTAAAATTCTTTTTCAGATGTGGATAGGCAGGAAGGAATAATGGATAAAACTCTGGACTTGAAGTCAAGAAGATCTGTGTTCAGATAAACACACACAAGCTTGAGAAACTGGGCAAACCATTTCACCAGTCTATACTTTAATTTCTTCTTCTGTGAAATGAGGGATTTGGACTGTAATTCTAAGTCTAGAATCTGCAGATCCCTTCTAACACTGAGATTATATAATTCAGTAAGTGTGGAAGAAAGTTGTGGAACTATTCTGTAAAAGCTTCTTCCCCTTGAGAGAGAAAATCATTCTTGTTTCTGCATTTTCCTGCCATTTCATTGTTCCCTCTCCCATTGTCTTTGGTAGTTCTGAGCAAGATCAGAACCAGGATGTGATGTGATTGACTTTCTCCCAGAGTTTATCAGCCTTGCCCTTTTAGAAACAATGAACTAGAACCTTGGGTGGGACAGAGGAATGTGGGTTGAGATTGATTAATTGTTCCATTGATTGAATATCTTGGGTGCACTTGGCATCCACCTTTTCAATAGACACATTTCTTGGAAGAGGGCTTGACCCAGGTGAAAGAGGAATATTTCTTCCTGGCCTTCCCCACCTAGCATGTTGGGTGTATGGGCTTACCTGACACTATGTAGATGGAAGATGGGCTGATGGAGAATTAGTGTAGCCTGGTGAATGTAGGAAGCTAGTCTTGGTGCTTTCAAACCAGGAGGAAGTCTAGAGACGGTAACAACATTCAACTCTTTTCTTGCATAGAACAGAAGAGATTTGTGGAGATTCCAAAATTCCTAATCATCTGACCTATTTTCATACCTTTTCCAAGGAAACACAATCCTGGCAAGACTGTAGTATTTTTAATCACCTAATGGGGAAATTAACTGTTCATTTTAATTAGAGCTTTCAGTCTAGTAAATTGTCTTTGGAAAAACAATAGATGTTTCTCAAAGTCTCACAAGTCATTCCATTGGATTTTAATTGCTAAGGGAAATAGACTTTCTAAGTAAATATCCCCTTACCCCATGGGGATAATGTTGTTTTTGTTTATTTTTCAAAAGAGATATATAGATGTGAATTATCATTATTATTAAGAGGGTCATCATAGTTGGGTTCCAGTTGGTATTTTCAAATGATTCTTTAAAGCTTAAATATTAGTGCAGGGAATTATCAAGAGGACAATTTGGGGTGATTTTCAACTATCTGTGCTTATTGTCCACATAAAATGAGCAAAAATGAGTTTTGAGAAAATGCTTACTTGTTTCTAATACTAGCCAGCAGTGGTCTTGTCAAGGAATCCAGAATTAATGACAGGGAAAAGGATATATTCTCTCTCAGTTTCAGAGAAGAGAAAATGTCCCAAAATTTGACAAAGAGAAGATGCAGAATAAATAGATAGAAATGGAAAAGGGACTAATTTAGGCCTGATACCAAGAAAATTATAAGAATTACTCAAAGGTAGACTGAATGGGGAATCTCAAAGGATGGTGGATCACCTTCCCCCTCTTCCTACACATATATCAGAGGGCCTCAAACCAAGACTAGAGGATCACTTGTCAAGTGAAATGTTCAATCAAACTTCAGTTCAATCAACCACAACCAAAGTTCATTCTTGATCTTGATGTAGTGTAGGTTTTCTGGCATCTTTCTTCAAAGTTCATTCTCTGGGTTTAGGAGTTAGCAAGTTTTTTCCTTGAAGATCTTTCTCGAACAAAAAAAAATTTCAAAATCTTGGATTTTTATTAATTCACAAAAGGAAACTTTTGTTCAGATATGAACTGAACTATGTAACCTCCAAGGTCCTTCCATAGTGGAAAGAGTGCCAGACCTGGAGTCAGGAAGCCTCATCTTTTTTAGTTCAAATCCTACTTCAGACACTTATTAACTGGGTAGACCTGGGCAAGTCACTCTACCCTGCTTGTTTCAGTTTCCTTATCTATAAAAGGATCTGGAGAAGGAAATAGCAAACCACTCCAGTATCTCTGCCAAGAAATCCCAAATAGGGTCTCAACTCTTTAAAGATGGCTGAAAATGACTCAACACTAAAGTCCCCTCCAACCCTGAAACTAGGGATGTGGTGAAACTAACATTGTTCATCAAAGGTATACACTATTTTCTGTGTCATCTTAGATAAATCACTTAACATAAAAGGTCTTCATTTTCCTTACAGCAAAATGGAAATGTTGGAGCAAATGATCTCAATTGTCCCTGCCAGTTCTAAATCCATTATCTTTTTGATCTATGGTCTTATGGACCTGCAACATGAAACTCTTCATGTCTCTCACATATTTGTGAGTCTTACTTGCCATCTAATATGAGCATCATCCAAGGTTTTTCAGCTTCCATTCTTTCAGCCCAACAACCAGATTAGCTTGCAGAGGGAGTGATAAGGAGGTGGTATGTCTTCCATATGGCACAGACTCATGAGGATCATCTTATGATACATTGGATGAATGAATATACATTCCCACACACAAACATACACACACAGACACAGAGTCTCCTTGTCTATGATGAGATGATTTCTCTGTTTTCTCTCAACTCCAGTATTTCTATCATTGCCTAATTCCATAGCCAATGTATGTATCTCCCAAGACTTGAAAGCAATGTTGAGGACACCATATACCTCTCAGACTGGCTAATATGACAGAAAAAAAGTGATAATGTTGGAGAAGTAGGAAAATTGGGACACTCATGCATTGTTGGTGGAGTGGTGAATTTCTCCAACAATTCTGGAGAACAATTTGAATGTTGAAGCCAGAGCATGCCACAATTAGATATTCACATCATGAAGTACATTGTAGAGGATGTATTGGAGAAGGAAAAGATGGGAGACAGGAACACCAATTAGGAAACTGTTGTAATAGTTTAGGCAAGAAGTGTTGTGAGAATATTTATGGGAAGAAATGGATATAAGATATATTATGGAAATACTCAGCAACCCTGACCTCCTTACCTTGCTCTTTGGTGCATATTTAAGTTAGTAGTAGTAGTAGTAGAAACAATTTATAAGATCTTATCATTAGTAATATTAATAAACATATAACATTTATATAGTGTTTGATATGTGTCATACACTGTGCTAAGCAATTCATAATTAGTACCTTATTTGGTTCTTACAACTAGCTTTGGATGTGGGTGTTATTATCCCCATTATAGAGATAAGAAAAATGAGGCAAACAGAAGTTTAAAGGACTTGCTCAGCGTCACACAGTGTTTCCCTACTCCAGGTCCAGCACTGTATCCCCCCATAGGCATTTGTAGATCATGGGCATGGATGTTCCATTCTCTTGTCCTTTAGGTCATTTTCAAGTGTTTTTCTTCTTCTGAGAACAGAGTGCTCCACGAGTCTCAGTCATATAGTGCTCTGGGAGAATATTGGTGTTGAAAAGATGAGCTTTTGTACAAATGGTGGCTCTTCAGAAACAGGGCTTAGCCCAAACACCCCCGTGACAACTTTAAATGGTTGTTGCTCATCTCAACCCCTTACTAGTGAGCTTTTCTCTGCATGCCTGGAAAGGGAGATCCCCAAATTATAGCCCAAATTGCAGCCCAAACTGCTGTCTCATTTTTTACTTAGTATCACTTTAATAGTCCTAGAAATAGTAGTAGACAAATTGTTATTATTGTTATTCAACTTGTTCTCTTCTTCGATGCAATTCGGATAAGAACAGTCCTGGGCCATGACTGCTAATGCTTTTCTTTTGGACTCCATGTAGTCTTCTGTGGACAGTTATACAGATGGACAAAGTAACTGTTCTTTGTGATTGAGCAAAAGTCTTAAGGCATAACTCCCCTCCCACCCCGTGAGTTTATTCACTGAAAGAATTTCTGGAACAATATCAGTGTCAGGCAGGACGACAGGGATGATATGTACACCATCCTGCTCCCAAATGCCTTTGGTTTCTTCTGGTTGGTCTCTTTATTTTGAAAGCTTTTGATTTAATCAGTCATTAATCAACCCACATCTATTAATTTCCCCTTATGTGCCAGGATCTGTGCTAAGCTCTGAGGCTACCTATTTAAAGGAGGAGACAATGGCCATTTGCAAGAAACTTAACTTTCAGTGGAAAAAAAATGAAGACTACCTAGTCAAGATGGCCCAAAAGTCTTTGAGTAGTTTAAGCTAATGACTTAAAACTGTAATAAGACTTTGGGGATGCCTTGTATAAGTAAATGGAGAAGAAATATAAAGAGTATAGACAAATATATTTAGGGTAGTTGAATGCAAGGTAGTTAGCAAGGGGGAGCACTAGTAAGTGGGCAGACCAGAAAGGTTTCATGCTAAAAGTGGTGCTTATTCTGTCTTGAAGAAATACAATGATTTATTTCCTGGAGCTTAGAGACTGGGAGTATTGGGTCTGTTAAAAAACATGGATCTAACACAATGTAAGAACCAAGTTTCAGGTAACCACGGACAACTCCTCGATAACAGTCCTTTCCTAGAAGAGTTTCTTTGCTGAATCCTTGAAGACGTATGGAAGTCTATATTCATAGTATAGAGGCTTGTCATCAGTTGGCATATGAAAAAGAGATAATTACTAATGGATAATTCATAATAATAGCCTACATTTTGATATATTATATGATAGCATACAATACAATACAATACAATACAATATAACATAACATAATATAATATAATATAACATAACACAACATAACATAACATAACATAACATAGCATAGCATAGCATAATATAATATAAGATAAGATAAGATAAGATAAGGTAAGGTAAGGTAATAATATAATATAATATAATATAATATAATATAATATAATATAATATAACATAACATAACATTTACCATGTGTCAGGTATGATGTAATAAAATTATAATCTCATTTGATTCGCATGACAACCCCAGGAGGGAGCTACTACTATAATCCCCATTTTATAGATTAGGAAACTGAGGAAAACATAAGTTAAATGACTTGCCCATGGAGATATAGGCAGTAAGTATCTGAAATCTTGATACGATTTTGGCAATTGCTAAGTCTGACTGCCGGTAATGAGGTGCTACACAGTTTCTACTATTTCCTTACATGATCTCTGCACTTATTATCATTATATTTTATCATCTGATTATTATATCATAATATGAAATTAATAATGATATATCATACCTGAGATGCTTCTATTTTTTCTTAGTGTAGTTCAGTCTGGCTGAATTTATTTCCATCTATGACTTTTTTTTCTTTTCTTTTTTTTCCTGACACTTTTCAAAGTTCAACCTTCTCCTTTGGTAGTTTTCTTACATGCTCTAAAATTCTATCCATTGAAATCATCAGTAAATTAGGACAATTAGAAATTTACCTAAACTCCCAATGTTCAAGGCCGCTTGTCCCATCCAAAGAAATGACACTTGTGAAAAAATCATTTTTTACAACTAGGAGATGTTTCCACAGCAGGGAGGAATATAAAGCATTCACAGCCCAGCAGGACAAATGCAAGTTTGAGAAAAGCAGATAGGTATTGGCTCAAGAAGATGGCACCTGGGCCATGCTGTCCAGCAGCAGTAATTATCTGTAGGAGATTAAGAGCGGGGAGGGTTTCCTCAGTGGAAGACCACTGATTGTACAAAGACAGCCAATCCCATTCTGAACTGGTAGAAGGAAATAGAAGATAATTGAAATATCTCTGCCTAACACAAGAAGCGAGCATGATCACAGACCTCTGGGAGTCCCTGAGATTCCCCATCTCATGTGTAAGTTACTTGGAGCTCGCTGAGGCAGCTTCTTTGTTCAAGAACAGTAATAATAATAATGTCTAACATTTATTGTATTGCTTTAAAGTTAGCAAAGCACATCTCTGTTGATCCTTACAATAGCCCTGTGCTGAAGAGCCACTATCATCCTAATTTTGCAGGTGAGAAAACTGAGTCTGAGAGGTTAAGTGATTAAGTGACCTTCTCAGAGACACTGAGGTAATAAGAGACAATCAGGGTTCGAATTTGATACTCGACTCTAAGTCTTTCCTTTTATCAACTTTGCCACCTCACTGCCCACAGAGCCTTAGCTCTCCAAAGTGTTACTCATGTGATTTGTGTTCCCTGAGGATAGTGTCCTCCTTGGTGTTCCCCATCTTGTCTTTCTATAGTTGACCAAGTGAGAATCAAGAATTCTACAGTAATGTGGTCAATCAAGGAAAATGGCCAGCAAGACTGGAGGGTGCTTAGCTTCAGCTTTGGGTTGCCCATCTAAAACTTCCATCTGAGGTCTTGCCCTATTTCCCCAAGAATTTATCAATATGATCCTGTATGCCTTACATGTAGCCGGATTGAGTTTCCATTTTAATTTCATGAGGTTGGCTGTTCTCTTATTAAATCACAAGTGGCAGCTTCATGAAACACCAATGAGGCCAGAAATACATTTCAGAGTGGTATTTTTGGTCCAGCCACATGTGGATATATTTGCGCAGTGAAACCTGAAGGAGAGAAGAATACAAGTATTTTTAAATCTCACCATGCTTTCATCTTTCTCACTAGGCTGTCCCTTGGCTGACATAGGCCATTATTCTCTCCTCACTCAGCCTCTCAGATTTGTTCTGCACAATCCAACACATTTCTCATCAACTCATTGTGCTCTCTGACACATCCCAAGTAAGTTATTTATTCTGACAGTTGTGTATGTAATACATCTAATGTGGGTTGAACCTAACAGTCAGATAACCAGTTATTTCAGTCTTGGGAAATAACTTCATTATCTTGTGAAATGTACTTTTCAACACTCCAACCAGGAAGGTAATGAATGATATTACATCTCACGTTTGTTGCAATTATCTTTGGAGACGGAGATTCTCTCTGGACTCATCGGTTGAATACAGGTAGGATTCCTATTTTGGGGAGTCTTTTGCTTTGGTGCAAAATTCAAGGATTAACCCCCCAAAAGTCAAAGCCAATGTACCCCATACTTGGCCCAAATGGTCTCTATATCGAGTCCTTGCTGTGAATGGCCTTTGGAGAGACATGTCACCTCTTTCTGGGTATCCATTGTTCCCCCTCTAAAAAAAGAGAGCATTCAAACTTTCTCTTATGACTACGACTGTATGCCTTTTCACAGTGATTTTCTTTGTTCTAAATATACACCCACAAACAATTCTTCAATTAAGTTCTTCCTCTGTACCCATAACTAAGCTTTCTAGCTCTCAGCTCCTTGCATATTTATTTCTTAACATGGCTAGCCCAAGGTAACATAGCCAAGTCATGAAAGGGTTACTTTATTTCTCTCTCCTCCTCATTCAATGCTTTCTGTCATCACACATGACTAGGAAGAGCTTGATTCTCTTGTCACACCAATAGCAATAATTAATCAGAGACTTATTAAGTTTCAGCCAAGTATCAAACCTTGTGCTAGATGCTAGGGATGCAGGGATAAAAATAAAACAATCCCTACCCACTCCCAAAGAGCTTATATTCTTAAAAAGTGCATAGTGTGTATATACATATGTATACACACACACACACACATACATTGGTCCTCATTGTGTGTGTATATATATATTATACATATATTATATATGTGTGTGTGTATATATATATATATATATATATATATATATATATATATATATATACACATGGTCCTTGATGGTCCTCATGGTCCTTAAACCATTTTCACCATTTTTGCCTGCTACCAATCAATGGGGAAGCTTCTGGAAATATGTCATAGAGCATCCCTTTCTCTCCCTGATTCAGGACATGTGCAGGTGTCCTCTGTTTCTTGTCTATTTACTAAGTAGTTAAAAAAAAATCACCAAATCTCTCATTAGCTGCTGAGCCAAAATCGAGTATGCCAAAAATGGTCTAAAAGGATAAACTCCCTCTCTTGCCTTTGAATGAGGAGGAAGAGATGCTGTGGGTCTCCAGAGAGGAGAGAGATCGCAATAGTAGTGGTGGAAATTTCCTGCTACATATAAAAAACTGCTGTATCTCCCCATGTGTCCACCATGTGGCCATAGACACAGGGTGCTGCTGTTTCTTTTTGTTTCTTTATGTTTATTGTTTCCTGATCTTAGATGAATGAGTATTAGAGATGGAACCGAATAGGTTATATGACTCTGTAAATTTATAAGGGTTGGAAGAGATATCAAAGGTCACTGCAGCAGTAATAATAACAGTAATGGAACCCAATAAGGGCCAGCTATGATTAGTATCAATTTCATCCTTTCTAGCAGTGAGCTGACCTGGCAGATAAAATATTATGTCCAACAAGCAGGGGGAGCAACTTGTCCATCACCTATGACTCACCCAAAAGGAGACTGGAGATGGGAGATGGACAGAGCAAGCACTTTAAACTCAAGTCTATTTTCCCAGGGAAATAACCAAGCATGTAGATAGGATGCTGCTCTATGTCATTCCTTATGATAAATTCTCAGTAGATAGTATTTTCTAAAAGGTAATTGATGTTCTGTGGTTAATTGGTACCGGGGAGATGTTAGCTGATTGACTAACATTGGAGAAACTCACATAATTAGGGCTCATAAGTGATAGTGTGAGTGAAAACTCCAGCCACTGGGTCACCTCTAGAACACCGAAGGTAGAAGTAGTTAGCCATGCTCTAAATTCCCAGTCTAGTCCAAGGGTGAGTTGGAAGAGTATCTCCAGAGCATAAGCTGAAGAAACATACAAAACATATAAAGCAGATATAAGGGAAATTTGGAAGGGACAACACTAGCAGTTTCCGAGACCTGTCTAGGGGGAAACATGAGCCAAGTCTTAAAGAAAACCAGAGCTTCCAATCAATCAACTGATCAACCAGTATTTCATAAACACCTACTTCGTGCTCTGTGATCAGGATGCAAATAAGGAAATAAACCCTACTCTCAAGAAGTTTACATTCCAATTGATGAAATAATATGTACATGTATAGGCAGAATAAACATTAAATGAAAAGAAAACAAATACAAGGCACTTATGGAGGGAGGACATTAGCTGTTGCAAGGATGAGGAACTCCTTTCTGTAAAAGATGGTGCTCAAGTTGTGTGTTGAAAGAATCTGTAAAGAAGAGATGAGGCAGGAGTAAATTCCAAGCAAGAGGGATGGCAGTACAAAGGCATGGAGATGGAGTGCCATGTGTGAGGAACAGAGACCAATGTGGCTGGGTCATGAAGTTCAAAAGGGGAAGTGATATACTATGAGCTTAAAAAGATCTCTTGGGACTAGATGATAAAGGACTTCAAAAGCCAAACTTAGGAGTCTGTGTTCCAAGGGCAGAGGGGAGGAGGGGTAGCTTTCCAGATACGGAAGATGATCAGGGCAAAGGCATTTCTGTGGGAGACAGAGCAACAACTCACATTTCTAGTATTTCAAGGCTAAGAAAATCCTTGAATTAGTAGGAATTAATATATATATATATATATATATATATATATATGCATATATTCTCTCCAACTTTGAGAAAAAGAGACTAATGTCCAAACCTTGAAGGATGAAGAATCAGGGCCAAGAACATCACCATGATATAAAGATAATAGCCCCAACAGATATCCCAAGTGAGAATGAACATTTTGGGCTCCAGAAAATAGGTGGTGGCACACATCCTTACCTCCTTCTTCTTCATAAAGTGTGGATCAAATAGCCTCACAGCTATGTGCTCAAGTCAGGGATAGCTAATGCATCAATTATCTTAAATTCTTTATGTGTATGTCAAGGTGTACACACACACACACACACACACACACACACACACATATACATGAATGCCCACTTTGAGGGGGGAGGGAGACATTGAGAAGTAGCTGTGATTTTTTTAAAGCATCAATAAAACATTTTATAAAACAAGCTCAAAAATGAAATCCAAATATGGAATTTCAATCATCTGGCATTTAATGAGAAAGAATTTCAGGGGGAGGGGTGGGGACATGTTACTGACTTCATGGACCCCTTAAATTACAGCAGATAGAGAAGGGTCTGCCCTGGCCTGTGGGTATGTGGAGGCTGTCAGGGTTCACACACAATGCCAAAGCACACAGTGTGTGGCAAGGTGGCCTCAAATAGATCCTGCTGTGCCCTGTATTGGCAGAGCCACGATGATGGATGGTTTCATCTGATATTAATTTTGCTGTATAGCATACTTCATTCATATAAACAGACTTGATGATGCCCAATTAGTGGGGAAATAAACTTTATTTCTGCATTAAATTTTCATTACTAACATTCTATGTCTAAGATTCTTAATTAACAGCTTTAGTAAGGTTACTCTGGATACACACTGGTTTCTTCTAGGCACCAGGATGGAAGGTAGGATGAGAAGCTACTGCCACCTAGTCAATCAAGGGTTGATCTACAGCTCAGCCAAGAGAAATAAAGAGGAAGGGAGAAACTGGTGCTGGCTCAGAGAGGAAAGCTACCCTCACACATCTGGACAAGCATTTGGCCAAAAAGAAGATCAGGACCCAACAGAGGCAATCTTAACTTACAAAATGGCAAGTATGTGGATAGAATTTGCTCCCCAAGACTTGTTTACCCAGCATGCCACGAGTCCTAGAGAGCAAATTCTAGCCACACACAAGGCAGATAAATGCTCCAGACTCTGGAGAAATGATAGAGAGGAGGGACTCTGGGTGCTTTTCTGTTCCCAATGCTTTAATTTGATAAATTATCTCAGAAGATAACTATGGTTATTTTTATTATTGTTATGAATGCTGTTAGATGATTAGTAATCATCAATATTAATGGATAGATCATATTTAGGTAATGATTTAAGGTTTGCAAAATAATATCTATCTGTATAGTATCATCTCATTTAATCATTACAATAGCCCTATAAGGTCGATCTTTTATTGGTCCCATTTTACAAATAGTGAAACTGAGATGGAGGTTAAGTGACTTTTGTGGAGTCGTTCAACTAATAAATGGATGAAGCAGGTTTTGAGCTCAGGCTCCAAGCCTTGGGCTCTATCCATTTTGTCAGCCAGCTATCTACTCTACCTTCAGTACAGTGTTGTAGAGAGTAATTGTCTATGGAATATAATTGACTGCTAACCCTAGAGAATCAGTCGACAAGAAATATTTATTAAGCACCTAACATGTGCCAGGCTCTGTGCTAAGGATTAGAGATACAAATATGGGGCTGGAGAGGGGGAGGCAGGGAAACAATCCGTGGCCACAAAAAGCTTACAGTCTGATGGGGTAGCATAACACACAAAAGGAAGGTAAATGGATGGAAAGAAGAGAAGGCACTGAGCTTGAGGACATGGGAGAGAAACCACTCAGAGATGTCGTGGAGTAGTGCAGCCCACAGAGAAATGAGGAGATGCTGGAGCTGAGATCTCTCCTGAAATGGAGCTTTGGAATTCCTGGTCTCACCTCCAACCATAGGGATGGAGGGGAGTGATGAGATGAAGCCTCAAAGCATCTGAGATCTTGCAGGAGGACGAGGTTGTACCAACCAACTTCCTGGGGCTTGGGGGGAGAAGTCGGTCAGAAGTCTCAAAGTAGACTAGCCAGAAGGAGAACAATTATTTCCATACACAAGGGGGCTCTTTAGCATATTACAAGGCATTTCACAGCTCCTTCCATATATTTGTAAGGCTACCGGCACACCATATACAGGGCAAACAACAGTAACTAAAATTTTTATTGGAAGTAAAGATTTGAAAAGTATAAATAACTTTATATATACTATGTATACCATAGTGAACATATATGTGCTATATACATATGTATATGTCTTTTTACATGTATACTATCTCCATAGAAAGCACACACACCCCCAATGGCCCATACTTTATAGGTATTATCAATTTAATTTTACAAATGAGAAAATGAAAGCTCAGAGAAGTTGGATGATTTGCCCGTACCTTGCTGGTCCTCTAGGCAAGACTATCCCAGGTTCACGATAGTCCAGGGATTCGTATCCACTCAAAAAAAATTAAACGTTTCACAAACCCCCATTAATTAATTAATTAATTAATTAATTAATTAAACCTTTATTAGGCAGCCAGAGGATGCAATTGAAAGCAAAAACATTTAATGAAATAGCATGGTTAGAAAAGAAAAGAACATTTCTCCCATTAACCTGAGGGGAAAGTCTTACACATTCCCACAAATGCACGTGCCATCAGCATGGACACACATGGGAAATATACATGGAAGGTACAGACTCTGGGTTACATCTGGGCTGAACATACAGATAGGAGCACGTGCATGGGGAACACACCTAAGCAGGGTGAAAGTATGAAAAGGCAGCTGATATGGCTGTTTCCTCCAGGGCTGCTTAATGATTGAATGATAGCTATGTCACTGCCCATTTAGCACATCCTTAGCGACTCACCTTTCTAAAACCTGCCGTGTTTTCTCCACCCCATTAAAATTTTTGATCTCTCAAGAAAGGAAACAAGAGAAAAAATACAAGAACAAAATATACACCAAAGAGACAAAATTGTAGTCTGATGAGCATGCTGCATATTTGGAGTTAGAAGATACCTGAGAGAAGAACTAGTCAAATATCTTCATTTACAGATGAGGAAACTGAGGCCAAAAAAATTAAACAATTTGCTCAGGATCACATAGATAGGAAGTGGAAAAAACTATATTGTCCTGGAAGGAGCCTCAGAGATAGAAGGAGAAGGAGGCAGAGCCCCTAAGGCATAGTGCAAAGCCAAAAAGAGTAGGGAAGGGCAGGAGAAGAACCTCTCCCATAACAAACCTTTTTTACCTTCCTATCTTAACTCATTTGGGCTAAATCAGTGCGGATCTCTGTTGTTTCTACCTGCTGAAAGACAGCAAGAACCAGCAGGAAACTTTAAATTTTACACCCTCTCAATCTGGCATCCTTGGGCAAAATCATTCACCTTTTCTAGTTGTAGTTCTGTCCAACAACCACAACCACAACAACAAATTAAATCTACAGTGGGAAAAGGAAGTAAAAATCAGTTGTTTCAACTTTTCATAAACGAGGAAGTTAAGACCCATCAAAATGATGACATATCTAAGGTCACATGTGATTGGCAAAACAAAGATTTAATTCTGGGGACCAACTTCAAATTCAGTGGCCTTGCCACTACATTTGCTATGTCCTTCACTTCATCTCCCATCTCTGCACCTTTCCATTGGCCCAACCTCTTTTATGAAATGTTTTTCCATTTTCCCTTCCCCTCAGGAAATTCCATTCCTCCGCATGCAAATTGTGGGAAGCAAGATGGTAGAGTAAGAGACATTCAGCTCACTCAGACTCTCTGAAAACACACACATACAGTAAAAATAAACTGCCTCACAACAAAGGAAAGCAGGAGGGACCTGTCTCACTGGATTGAGAAGGGAGAGTAGCCCAGTGATGCTGGCATTGGGGAAGTTGGCAGGACTCAAGCTGGCTCAAAGCTCTTCCATGTGTCCTGAGATAGCAAAAGGGCAGATCTGGGAGCAGCCTTACATGATTTATTGTAGCCTGAGGCCACAAAATTGCAGATTAGGGAGAATTACCAAGTAGTCTGAAATGATAGAATGGCAGAGTAGGGGAGCAGCCCAGTGATGGCCTTGTATGCTTCTAGTTGACCTGAGGCAACAAAAAGCAGAATGTGGAGCAGCCTGGCATAGGACACAACAGGGGAACCAACAGCAGGGGGAGTGGAATCAGCTGGACAAAAGAATTGCAAGCCTCTTCAAAGGAAGTCAGCTAGGCCACCCCCTCAGAGTGCACCATGAGGGAACCAAAGACAATCTGGTCTAACCCAAGCACTAGAGAAGATTATGCAGTCAGTTTTGAACAGTGCTCCTACTACCCCAGCAGCAGAGCAGAACCTCAACAGATAGATAAAGTAATGAGGGGAGGGTGGGGGAATAATATCTAGAAAAAAAGAGGAAAAAGGAAAGAAAAGACCTAACTCTTGAAAGTTACTTGCATGACAGGGAAAATCAAAATATAAATTCAGAAGAGGACAACAATGACAAAAAAGGAAAGATATGAAGTCCCAAAGGGAAATGCAAAATGATGTCAAATTCCAAAATAACTCATGGAAGAATTTAAAAATAAGTTTAAAAATCAAATAATTAATGAAATGGCAGAAAGATTCAACAATTTGGAAATTTTCACTGAAGAAAACAACTCCCTAAAGATTAGAAAATGACAAATGGAAATAGAGGCAAAGAAAATTGAAGGAAACAACTCTGTAAAGACTAGAATTGGTGAAATAAAAATAGAGGCAAAAAAAAAACACAAAAGAAAACAAGTCTTTAAACAACAGAATTGGAAAAATGGAAAAGGATCCAAATGCTCAAGGAAGAAAATATTTCCTGAAAAGTAAGGTTTATGCAAATGGAAGCTAATGACTCACTAAGATTTTAAGAAACAATAAGACAAAATAAAAAGAATGAAAAAAAGAAACATGAAATACTTCACTGGAGAAACAGCTTATATGAAAAATAGACTCAGGAGAAACAATCTAAGAAACAGAACACCTAAAAACTATTATCAAAAATAGAGTCTGGACATCATATTATAAGAAATCTTCATGGAAAACTGGCCAGCTAGCCTCAGGCAAGATGGGGAAATAGAAATTGAAAGAATCTAATAATCACTTCATGAAAAAGGTCTTAAAATAAAATATTCCAAGACTATTATACCCAAATTTAAAAAATACTCAGGCCAAGGAAAAAGTATACCAGAGTGGATTAAAACACAAATGTCACTATATGCTATCCGCAAGAAGAGCATTTAAAGTAGGGCATGCAGAGTAAAAAGTAAGGGGCTGGTGCAGAATCTATTATACTTCAGCTATAGAGTAAAAAAAAAAAGTAGGGTAGCAATCATGGTCTCAGAAAAAGGGAAAATAAAAACTTATCTAATCAAAAAAGATAAGGAAGGAAATTACATTTTGATACAGGGCATCATAACCAATGAAACAATATCAATACCCAACATATATGCACCAAATGGTATAGCATTAAGATTCCTAAAGGAAAAGTTACAGGAATTACAAGAGGAAATGGTAAAATTTGCTAGTGAAAACCGCAACCTTCTTTCTTAAGTAGATGAATCCAACTAAAAATAAATAAGATAGAAGTTAAGAAAATAAATAAAAGTTTAGAAAAGTTTGATGATAGACCTATGGTGAAAACTGAATGGGAATAGAAAGGAATATACCTTTTCTGAGCAGTATATAACATTTTTACAAAAATTGACCCCATAAAAACCTCAAAACCAAATGCATAAAAGCAGAAATATTAAATACATGCTTTTCAGACCATAATGAAATAAAAATTACATTCAACTAATGCCTGTAGAAAGACTAAAAATTAATTGGAAACTAAATCATCTTATACTAAAGAATAATTGTGTAAAAGAACAAATCAGAGAAATAAGAATTTCATTAAAGAGAATGATGAGGAGACAACCTATCAAAATTCATTAGATGCAGCAAAATCTGTACTTGGGGGGGTTTATATTTGTAAATGTTTACATCAATAGAAAGAGAAAGAGCAGATCAATGAACTGGGCATGCAGCTAAAAAAAAACAAAACTAGAGAAAGAACAAACTAAAAGGCCTCAATTAAACACCAAATTGGAAACCCTAAAAGTCAAAGGAAAGATTAATAAAATTGAAAGTAAGGAAGTCATTAAACTAATAAATAAGACATGGAGCTGGTTTTGTGAAAAATAAATAAACAATTGGTTAATTTGATTTTAAAAAGAAAGAAAACAAAATTTCCAATATCAAAAATTTGAAAAGTTAAAATCACAAACAATGAAGAAAAAAATTAAAGCAATTATTGGGAATTATTTTACCCAAATATATGCCAATAAATTTAACAATCTTAGTGAAGAAGATGAATACCTGCAAAAATATAAACTACTCAGATTAACAAAAGAAGAAAGAGAATATAAAACTTCTTCCCAAAAAAATAATTCCCTAAGAAAAAGGTCTGACAGCCAGATAGATTCACAAGTTAATTCTACCAAACATTCAAGCAACAATTAACTCTAATACTGCATAAACTATTTGGAAAAATAGGAGAAAAATGAATTCTTCAAAATTCCTTTTATGACACAAATATGGTACTGATACTCAAATCAGGAAGAGACAAAACAGAAAAAGAAACTATAGACCAATCTCTCTAATGAATATTGATGCAAAAATTTGAAATAACTTACCAAGAAGGAGATTACAGAATTATATCACAAGGATCATACACTATGACTAGGTGGGTTTTATATCAGGAATGCAAAGATGGTTCAATATTAGGAAAACTATCAGTATAATTGACCATATACATAACAAATGACTATCTTAATAGATTCAGAAAAAACCTTTGACAAAATACAGCACCATTCCTTATAAGAACTTTAGAACACTTTGTAATAAATGGAGCTTTCCTTAAAGTGATAACTGGTATCTATTTAAATCTATTGGCAAAGATTATTTATAGAATAAATTTTTGAGAAAAGAAATGAGAGTAGGACAAGAAAATCATGAAAAGAAAATTTAATAGATTGATAAGATATACAAACATTTAAAAAATACTGGAAAAAAACCTTTAAAAAACAGAATTGGCCTAATGGCAAAAGAAGTACAAAAATTTACTGAATAATATAATTTTCAAAAAATGAGAATTGGGCAAGTGGAAACTCACCCCATGAGACATCAAGAAACAGTAAAATAAAGTCAAAATAATTTAAAGAAAAGAAAATATGGAATATCTCATTAGAAAAGTCAAATGACCTGAGAAATAGATCAAGGGATTGTGAACCATAAAAATTCTCAGACCCTATTTCATAAGGTTGGATTGTGAACCTTAAAATTCTCAGACCCTACTTCATAAGGTTGGGTTAAGACCATTCCCCATTTTAAATAATGAAGGAACTTAGATCAGGAATGTGAGATGTCTACTTAGATCAGGAATGTGAAGACCTCTAATCCACCCCTACTTAAGCCTTCTTTAGGGGAATAAACTCCTTGCTGAACAATGAAAGTTACTTAAACCCATACTTATAGTAAGACAAAAGTTCTAAGCTGTGCCTATTTTTAGATCTAATACAAAGGGGTGCTAAGTACCTATAAAGGTCAGGCAACTTGTGAATTTACAAGGAGCAAAGAGGTGAGAACTTACTCAGAGGTTTTTCAGGTGTGAATTACTCAAAAGTTTAGACTTCTTAGGTGTGAATTAAGAATGGTCTGTCTTTTGAAAAAAGTCTACTGTGGTTGGTAGATGTGAGAACTTAGGGGAGGTGACATAGGAGAAAATTCACTTTAAAAGGGAGCTCAGATAGAGCTGGAGATATTCAGAGACATTCAGATTCAGGATTGAGCTGCTGGAGTCAGCTGAGATGGAGCTGGCCTGGTGTCTCTGAACACTAGAATCCTTGCTTGGACAAATCTTGTGGTGAGTGGATAAGGACTAACTGATCTTTCTCTTAGGAGTTGGACCTGGGTTGGCCAGGGCTACCCTGGGCTGGCCTATCCTTTTCTCATTATTCCCCTTTTCTCTCTTTCTCTCCTTTTCTTTAATTCCACATTTGTATTAATTAAAATCTTTATAAAACCCAGCTGACTTGGGTATATTTAATAATTGGGAATTTTTCCCTGGCGACTACCTTATATTTGATTTAAAAGAAGACACTGTCTTGAAACCATATTTTCTGTGGTCACAATTTAAAGCAACAACTCTTTTATCACTACAGTTTATGTCTTCCACTATTTTAATTATTACAGGATGATATTTTAAGAATTATTAGACTATATTAAAACCATGATAAGAAAAAGAGCATGGACATCATATTTCAAGAATTTATAAAGGAAAACTGCCCCAATATCCTAGAGCCAGCAATAAGAAAATTACTGACATAATTCTGAAATTAAATTATGAGATTAAAAAAAGAAAAATTTAAAGTATTCACCAATCACCTTTTGAAAGAGATCCCAAAATGAAAACTCCCAGGAATATTATAGCCAAATTCCAGAGTTCCCAGGTCAAGTAGAAAATATTGCAAGCAAGCAGAAAGAAATAATTAAAAAAACATGGTACTAGAGTAAGTATCATACAAGATTTAGCAACTTCTATATTAAACGAGCAAAGGGCTTGCAATATTATATTGTAAAAGACAAAGGAGCTAAGATTGCGACCAAGAATAACCTACCCACCAGAAATGAGTACAATCCTTTGGAGGAAATGGATATTTAAAGAATTAGAGGACTTTCAAGTATTCTTAATGAATATACCAGTGCTAAATAGAAAATTTAACATTGAAACAAAACTCAAGGGAAACCTTTATTACTCACATTCATACTCAGCAACCAAAATTGGCTTTTTCTCCTATAGAACTTTGGACTGATAATTAGTTGGTTTTACCTTTTATTGATGGCTATATATAACATTAAGATGCAAAATCTTTTCTAGGATTCTCAGATTTCCTTTAAAATTAATTTTGATGACCTTGCTTCATCATTTTGTATGCAGTAGAAAGTGATTTATAATTTTTTTTTGTATCTTAGGTAAAATTAGGCAATCATTTCACTTTATTAACATACAGATTTTGCACTATGTCATTAGGTTTTTATAAATGTAAAGGTTGAGAATTAGTCTTCATTAGATGTTTCTTAGTTCCTCAAACTATTGAAACTCATACTATTTTGAAGGTAAAACTAGGGAATTTATTCTAAGAAATTAGCCTGACATTTTGCCCCCAAATAAAGAATTTCTATATTAATTGAAAAAAAATGCACCTCAAATACTTCTATGAAGCCATTTTCTCATCTCATCATTGCTAATGTCCTCCCTATTTGACTGAGTAGAGTTTGTATTTCTTTTATAGTGATTCTGAACATGTCTATTCTGTATTTACTTATATATTTATTTGTTTTCCCTATTGGAATATAATTCATTCAGATATGTGAGTATGTCATGTAGGCGTTCACAGATTTTCTATACACACACATATATAAAGATAGAAATTTATTCTTCATATTTATATCCTCAGCACCTAGAACAATGCCTGGCACATTGTAGATACTTAAGAAATGATTTCCAATGATAGTCTTTGTATCCCTGCTACCTAGAGCAAAGACTGGCCCATGTTGTTCAGTTGCTCAGCCTGGCACATAGTAGGTACTTAATAAATGTTGATGGATTGATTGATGGTTATACAATCAAGAGAGTCCCCAAATGACTTGAAAGAATCCATAAACAAACCCTACTCCTTCAGCTCTCAGAGGAGAATATTGAAGACAACAGTTGCTCTCAACATTTTCTGTTTACTTCGTAAGAAATCCAAGATCCTATAATAACTGTATGATTTTTTAGTTCCCTTAAAAAATAAAACTCCTGAAGCTTCAATGCTTCTAACAACTCTATGTCAAATATACTCATATATGAAATGCAGTTTGTGGTTTTGAAGAACAGCTTTCTCTCTCTTCCCAAATGACTCACGTTGCAATATTGAAACATCTGGAAATTTTATCACTATTATTACCTTGAATGATGATGCAACTCACCGGGGCAACGAAGCCTACACTCATGATATCAGCAGATGAAGATTATCGTGACCCGCTCACACTTGTGCCTGACTCTACATTTTTGTAACTGGCCTTGGGGGTGATTAGAGAGCTCCATTTAGGAATGACTGGCTCAGTCCTCCTGAAGTAGCTGACCTCTCTAGGCTGTGGGAAGACTTAAGTCTGGGTCTACATGACATCAAAATTGCCAGTCAAAATGGGAAATACTGTGGTTATTTTATCTCCATGATTCAGAAATATTTTTTCCTTTAAATAAGAAGGATGTTGACAAGTTGAAACATATTCAGAGAAGGACAAGGAGGATAGGTAGAGGACCAGCACATTGCCATAGACATGTAATCTGTGGTTCAAAGTCTCCTCCTCTTCACCAAACTCTGGGATCAGATTGACCAGATCCAGTATGGAGGACTCATCCAAAATGTCATATTCCCTTTTGTCTCATTATTTGTCTAAGCAAATTCCAAGCTATAATCCCATAATTCCCTGAGGTCAGAATTCTTAGAGATCAGGTCTGATTTCAAATGACTCAGAAGAAATCAGCTTATTCTTTGTCTCCTGTGTTCCCACCCAAACTCTATTCTGGAAAATCTATGAACACATAGATCCAGAAATCTTGTTGAGATGACCAAAAATAGAGGCAACAGGATTGCCTATACACAGATTTCAAGATAACAAAAAAATAACTAAGAAATAGTTTTCATTTCACCTTATTAAAAAATGCGAAAGGCACAAAGGACTAAAAGGAATAAAAATCAGATGACCAGAACACATATACATACACACAAATAAACACACTCAAAGTAATCCAAAGAATTACCACTAATAGAGATTGTACTTGGGGTCACCCCTGGGATGATACCCTAACATTCCAATGAAATCACTGTCCTCCATAAGATTTTACATAGTCAGTCCCAGACTTACCACACCACCCTTTAGTTTTGATTCCCCTAGAAGACAAAAACACTTGCATCTGCTTATCCATTCAGATGGTGGGCTTTAAAATTAATATTTAATAACTAAGTATATTTTAAAAGTTTTATTAATAAAAAATAAAGTAAAAAAACTACAAGAACTCAGCACAGTCAGGAATAAAAGAGAGCATGGGAGGAGTCATAGCCAACTTAAATACAATCATGCAAAATGCAAGGACACAGGAAAAGGGGAAAGGAATCTAGGTAATACAGAAAGGAATTTGGGGTAATGTAGCTTTAGGATTCAAGAATTTCTAACTATACAAGACCTCTGATATTTTGAATCATTGGAGGTAATAATGGGTGAGAGAGCAAAATGCAGGTCTTCTCTATTGGAAAATGGGTTTATTTCTTTAATATCCCCCAGCTTTGGGTGCCATATGTTCCATGGTTTGTTTGTTTGTTTCTCTAGAAGTGCACTAATCAAGCACTCCATTTTCTCTAAAGAAAACCCTTTTCCCAAACTCTCAGACTCAGAGACACAAAGCAAACTCCAAGGTTGATGTAATCAGATCAGTCTTCCTCCTCTCCCAACTAAAAGGCTAGATTCTGGGTTCATGCAGCTTAGAAGAATTCTGATACTTCTTCTCTACAAAGGAAGGAACATAGCCCGGGATCTTTCCCTTTGGTCCTTTTGAACAAACACAGATCTGCTATGTAGCCTGTTCTGCTGCTCTCTTGGATGAGGATCACCTAGTTTCATTTGGGTTGGCTCTTTCTGTGCTCAGAAAGGGAGGGGGGAAAGGCAAAAAGCAATCAGTAATTTGGGGTCTGAGAGCTCTCCTTTAAGGACTAATGAAAAGGCACGTGTGACTTGCAATGTGCTCCTGTAAAAGGCAGTCATTAGTAATTGCATTCCAGAAGAAAGTCACAATGAAAAGTTGCAGAAATAGTTAACATAAAAGGATGGATTTGTTGGCTCTTCTTATTAGGCCAGCCCAGAAGAATAGATTCTTTGAAAATAGGTCCCAGCTAAGTCTAGCCAGACAAATTAACTTGTTTCAAATTTAGAAACTGAAAACTATCCCTTTGGAAGTGCTAATGAATGTCTTCCACACCAGTCACATCATCTTGATACAGTCCCAACCTCTGAAATCAACTCAGGAATTACTTTTGTCCTCTTAGAAAAAGGTGCCAATGAGCACGCCTCTGCACCTTAGCCTCAGAGTTTATCAAATAGTCCCTGCAAACCTCATCGGGTTGAATGGATATGAAAATTTTCTATGAGTATTTAAAGAGGAGTTGTGCAGAAGGGTATTAAGATGTCTCCTGTCTGGCCTCTAAGAACAAGGTTTCAGAGGCTATCCAAAATTCCAATGGCCATTCAAAGAACAACTAATCCCAATATTATACAAACTCTTTGACAGAATAAGCAAAGAAGGAGTTCGACCAAATTTCTTTTACAACGCAAATATGGTACTGATATTAAAGTCAGGCAGGTCAAAAACAGAGAAAGAAAACTATAGACCAATCTCCTTAATGAATACAGATGCAAAAATCTTAAATAGGATACTAGCAAAAAGACTCCAGCAAGTGATCATGAGGGTTATTCACTATGACCAGGTAGGATTCATACCAGGAATGCAAGAATGGTTCATTATCAGGAAAACCATCCACATAGTTGACCACATCAACAAGCAAACCAACAAAAATGACATGATTATCTCAATAGATGCAGAAAAAACCTTTGACAAAATACAGCACCCATTCCTATTGAAAACACTAGAAAGCATAGGAATAGAAGGGCTTTTCCTAAAAATAATAAACAGTGTTTATCTATCAGCCAACATCATCTGCAATGGGGACAAACTAGAAGTCTTCCCAATAAGATCAGGCATGAAAGAAGGATGCCCATTATCACATCTATTATTTAACATTGTACTAGAAACACTAGCAGTAGAAATTAGAGAAGAAAAATAAATTGAAGGTATTAAAATTGGCAATGAGGAGACCAAGCTATCACTCTTTGCAGATGATGGTCTACTTAAAGAATCCTAGAGAATCAACCAAAAAGCTAGTGGAAATAATCAACAACTTTAGCAAAGTTGCAGGATACAAAATAAACTCACATAAGTCATCAGCATTTCTATATATCTCCAACACATCTCAGCAGCAAGAATTAGAAAGAGAAATTCCATTTAAAATCACCCTGGACAATATAAAATACTTAGGAATCTATCTGCCGAGATAAATATAGGAACTATATGAACACAACTACAAAACACTTTCCAACCAATTGAAACTAGATCTAAACAATTGGAAAAACATCAATTGTTCATGGGTAGGATGAGCTAACATAATAAAAATAACAATCCTTCCCAAATTAATTTACTTATTTAGTGCCATATCTATTGAACTCCCAAAAAACTTTTTTACTAAATTAGAAAAAACCATAACAAAGTTCATTTGGAAGAACAAAAGATCAGGGATATCCAGGGAAATCATGAAAAAAAAATGTGAAGGAAGGAGGCCTTGCAGTTCCAGATCTCAAACTATACTATAAAGCAGTGGTCATCAAAACAATATGGTACTGGCTAAGAGACAGAAAGGAGGATCAGTGGAATAGACTTGGGGTAAGTGACCTTAGCAAGACAGTCTATGACAAGCCCAAAGATTTCATCTTTTGGGACCAAAATCCACTATTTGATAAAAACTGCTAGGAAAATTAGAAGACCATATGGGAGAGAATGGGTTTGGATCAACATCTCACACCCTACAGCAAGATAAACTCAGAATGGGTGAATGACTTGAACATAAAGAAGGAAACTATAAGCCAATTAGTATATTATACAACAGAATAGTATACATGTCAGGTCTTTGGGAAAGGAAAGATTTTAAAACCAAGCAAGAGCTAGAAAAAATTACAAAATGTAAAATAAATAATTTTGATTACATCAAATTAAAAAGGTTTTGTACAAACAAAACCAATGCAACCAAAATTAGAAGGGAAGTAACAAATTGGAAAACAATCTTCATAACAAAAACTTCTCACAAAGCTCGAATTACTCAAATTTACAAAGAGCTAAATCAATTGTACAAAAATATCAAGCCATTCTCCAATTGATAAATGGGCAAGGGACATAAATAGGCAATTTTCAGATGAAGAAATAAAAACTATTAATAAGCACATGAAAAAGTGCTCTAAATCTCTTATAACCAGAGAAATGCAAATCAAAACAACTCTGAGGTATCACCTCACACCTAGCAAATTGGCTAACATGACAGCAAAGGAAAGGAATGAATGCTGGGTGGGATGTGGCAAAGTAGGGACATTAATGCATTGCTGGTGGAGTTGTGAATTGATCCAACCATTCTGGAGGGCAATTTGGAACTATACCTAAAAGGCACTAAAAGATCGTCTTCACTTTGATCCAGCCATAGCACTGCTGGGTTTGTACTGCAAAGGGATAGTAAGGGAAAAGACTTGTACAAGAATATTCATAGCTGCACTCTTTGTAGTGGCAAAAAAAAAAATGGAAAATGAGGGGATGCCCATCAATTGGGGAATGGCTGAACAAATTGTGGTATATGCTGGTGATGGAATAATATTGTGCTCAAAGGAATAATAAAGTGGAGGAATTCCATGGGGACTGGAACAACCTCCAGGAAGTGATGCAGAGCGAGAGGAGCAGAACCAGGAGAACATTGTACATAGAGACTGATACACTGTGGTACAATCGAATGTGATGGACTTCTCCATTAGTGGCAATGCAGTGATCCTGAACAACCTGGAGGGATCTATGAGAAAAAACACTATTCATATTCAGAGGAAACACCATGGGAATAGAAACACAGAAGAAAAACAAATGCTCAATCACAAGGGCTGATGGGGATAAGATTGGGGATAGAGACATTAAAGGAACACCCTAGTGCAAACATCAACAACATGGAAATATGTTCTGATCACGGACACATGTAATATCCAGTGGAATTGCGTGTTGGCTATGGGAAGGGTGGGGGAAGGGAAAGGAGGGAAAGAATGTGATTCTTATAACCAAGGAATAATGTTCTAAATTGACTAAATAAATAACTTACAATGGAAAAAAATTCCAATGGCCAGTCTTGGAAAGAAGTTTATTTCTCAACCCTGGAGATATTTAACTGAAGGTGAGATGACCACTTGTTACACTTACTTAATATTTATCTTGTGTTTAGCCATGTAGGTACAATTTCTTTCACCCACTTGAGTTCAAGCTCCATCCATGAGGACAGAGCGATTTTTCACTTTACTGTGTCTGACACAGTCAAAATTATTGTTGATGGGCCAAGTGATGTTTTAGAGGGGATTCTTGTTCAGGTAGGGTTTACGAGCTTCCTTTTTTCTATGGCCTTTGAATACATCATTTCAAATTTTCTGCATCAGGAAAATGAACCTGGATCAGGTGATCTCCAAGATCCCTTCGAGTTCTAATATCTGAGAATTTTATTACTCATTTTTCCACTAATGACAATTGTTCAGAGGATCAATATTAGAGCCAGAGTTAGAAGACAGACACTCTCCAGTAACAGTCAGAACACCAGATTTATTGTCAGGATGCTAAATTTGTTGATAGGGTTAGAAAATCCCAAATGAGATCCTGAAGAGTTAGACTTGACTCGACAATAGCAATACAAAGGCCATCGTTATTCCTTAGAAGGAACACCTTAAGGAGTCTTGGACACACAGGACACAATCCAAGGAATGTTTATTAAATTCCATTTGGGTATATAGAGCACTGAATTAGCCCCAGAGAAGATGTAAAACTAAAATAGATGTTGTTCCCGAATTCATAAATGGAGTTTACCATCAAGAAGCAGAGTAAGACATAAGCCTAGATTAACCTCAATACAGGATATTACAAAAAAATACTATGCAAGGTCTAAAGTGGAAAGCCATTATTAGCCAAGGTAATTAGGGAAGTAGTTATTATTTTTTTCTTTAATCAGATCTGTGATTTAGGGGACTCCCAATGAAAGAACCTTTCTCTACCAAAGCCTATCAGAACCCCCTCTGAATTTTGTCAGCTGGAGCATTAGGAAGTAAAGTAATTTTTCCAGGATCTCATTACCAGCATAGGTCAGAGGCAGGTTTTGCATCTCAATCTTCCTAATTCTGAGGCCAGTTCCCATCCACCACACTACATTGCCTTTCCCAAAGTCTCAATATGCTGTTTAACTTTCCATTTTTAATAATAGATGCCAGTAGGTGAGTTTTAAAGGATGGATTAAAAATTCAGCAAGTAAAGACAAGGAGACAAAGTAACCCAAATCTGGGAAAGAGCCTCAGCAAAGGGAAGGAGAGGAAGAGAATAAGCATGTAGAGAGTGCCTCCTCTGGGCTCAACCCTTTATAAATGTTATCTCATTTGATAAAGGCACAAAGGTGGGAGAATTTCAGGACAAGATATGTGTTTGATTTGTTTGAAGCAGAGTATGTAGAGATGTAATATGAGGTTATACTAGAAAGATAGCGTAGGGACAAATAGGTAGCAGAGTAGATAGGGTTCCAGACTTGGGGTCCTGAGGAGATGGGTTCAAATCCAGCTTTTGATACTTCTGGGCAAGTCACTTAACAATTGCCTAGCCCTTGTAGTTCTTCTGTCTTAGAATTTATTCTAAGGCAAAAATAAAAGGTTTACATTTTTTTTTTTAAGAAAAAAGAAAGAGGGGGCAGCTGGGCAGCTCAGTGGATTGAGAGCCAGACCTAGAGATGGGAGGTCCTAGGTTCAAATCTGGCCTCAGACACTTCCCAGCTGTGTGACCCTGGGCAAGTCACTTGACCCCCATTGCCAAGCCCTTAATGCTCTTCTGCCTTGGAACCAAAGCACGGTATTGACTCCAAGACAGAAGGTAAGGGTTTAAAAAAAAAAGAAAGAAAGAAAAAGAAAAAGAAAAAGAAAAAGAAAAAAGAAAGATAGGGCAAATTCAGACTGACCCTAGACCTTAAATGTCAGACAAGGGTGTTGAGTCCATGAATATTAGGGTGCCACAGGAGGCTTTTGAGCAAAGAAGCCACATGATATCACCATCATCATCCCAGAGTATTTTGAAATTTTTGAAACACTTTATATATATATATATATATTCATATGTATAATAATTTCATTTGATTGTGCATGGGACCAATTAAAGGTTGGATTGGGGGGATGATGGGTGAAGGTAGAAAGAACTATAGGAGACCCTCAAAATAGCATAGGCAAGGGACACAGAGTCTCTCTCTGGGTGCTTGCAGAGGAGTCTGCATCCTGATAATGTGAACATAGAAAAGAGGATAGATTGAGTCTAGAACCAAGTGGGATTGAGTCATTTTATATTTGGAGCTAGAAGGGATTTTCAAGGTCAGCTGGCCCAACTCCCTCATTTTACAGATGAGGAAACCAAGGCTCAGAGAAATCGAATGACTTGCTCTAGGTCACACCACCAGTAAGTACTATATCATAGAGCTTCCTAGTCTAAAATCCTTAAAAAGAGATTAAGTAAGAATTAAGGGCCACCCATTTTTTAAAGTACTTTGAAAATGTCTTGAGAACTTAGTCATGGGATTTATCTGACATTCCTCACACCTTCCCTCTCCTATGTCCATTTTGAAGGAAAGTACCACATTTGTCTTTGGGAGACAGTAATGTAGAAACTGTAACAGAAGATTTTCCCTTGAGGTTCCAAATATTTGTGTTAAATGAAATGAGAAATCTGCTAAGTGGCCATAGGAATCCCCCAGGGAAGGATATTTTGTAATTTTTAAAAATTCCTACTGAAATTCCTCTCTTGCCAAGAAGAGAAGAATGATTTCCATTAAAATTACTCCGTCTGAATTACTCTTTGCCCCATGGGAGGGTATCACATTACAGCTTTTATGTTCAGTAATTTAGGATGGGAGACACCTTATTTGGGAATCATGGGAGGTTAGCAGGCAAAAATGTCGAGTGCAAAATATTTCCTCCATAAAAGTCCCATTCTAAAAGTTTAGAACTTGAAGTTACAATTTAGAATACAGTGGATTCCAGTAACTACAGTGGATTTCCCAGGCAACCTTGAACTTGCCTCCAAGGAAGCTAAGAAAAACTGACTATGCCACTGGAGTTTCCTTTTTTCTAGAAGAGTTAAGTGAATAATCAAAGATGAGATCTTGTTGTCCTTTTAACAACTCTCTAAGACACTTTCATTTCCTAAAGCCAATTAGAGGCCTAAAACTGCTCAAAGAAAGGAATAAATAAATCTTCATTTTCTTTGCCTTATTGTAATAAAAGACCCATTGCTTGCTAGAGAGAGATAACAAGCTTCATCCTGTATGTCCACATGCTGATTTCTTGGATGGTTAATATCCTCTTCCTTCCTTCCTTTCTTCCTTCTTTCCTTCCTTTCTACCTTCTTTCCTTCCTTCCTTCCTCCCTCTCTCTCTTTCTCTTTCTTCTTCCTTCCTTCCTTCCTTTCTACCTTCTTTCCTTCCTTCCTTCCTCCCTCCCTCTCTTTCTCTTTCTTCTTCCTTCCTTCCTTCCTTCCTTCCTTCCTTCCTTCCTTCCTTCCTTCCTTCCTTCCTTCCTTCCTTCCTTCCTTCCTTCCTTCCTTTCTTTCTCTCTCTCTCTTTCTTTCTTCCTTTCTTTCTCTCTTTCTCTCTCTCTCTTTCTTTCTTTCTTTCTTTCTTTCTTTCTTTCTTTCTTTCTTTCTTTCTTTCTTTCTTTCTTTCTTTCTTTCTTTCTTTCTTTCTTTCTTTCTTTCTTTCTTTCTTTCTTTCTTCTTTCTTCCTTCCTTCCTTCCTTTCTTCCCTTCCTCCGTCCCTCCCTCCCTCCCTCCCTCCCTTCCTTCCTTCCTTCCTTCCTTCCTTCCTTCCTTCCTTCCTTCCTTCCTTCCTTCCTTCCTTCCTTCCTTCCTTTCTCTCTTTCTTTCTTTCTTCCTCTTCTTTCTTTCTTTCTTTCTTTCTTTCTTTCTTTCTTTCTTTCTTTCTTTCTTTCTTTCTTTCTTTCTTTCTTTCTTTCTTTCTTTCTTTCTTTCTTTCTTTCTTTCTTTCTTTCTTTCTTTCTTTCTTCCTTCCTTCCTTCCTTCCTTTCTTCCCTTCCTCCCTTCCTCCCTTCCTCCCTTCCTTCCTTCCTTCCTTCCTTCCTTCCTTCCTTCCTTCCTTCTTTCCTTCCTTCCTTCCTTCCTTCCTTCCTTCCTTCTTCCTTTCTTTCTTTCTCTCTCTCTCTCTTTTTCGTTCTTTCTTTCTTTCTTTCTTTCTTTCTTTCTTCCTTCCTTCCTTCCTTTCTTCCCTTCCTCCCTTCCTCCCTTCCTTCCTTCCTTCCTTCCTTCCTTCCTTCCTTCCTTCCTTCTTCCTTCCTTTCTTTCTTTCTTTCTCTCTCTCTCTCTTCTTTCTTTCTTTCTTTCTTTCTTTCTTTCTTTCTTTCTTTCTTTCTTTCTTTCTTTCTTTCTTACTAAATCTCCTTCTCACACACAGGCTAAAGGTACAAAAAGTACTCATAGGCCCTGTCTCCCTGTAGATGTGCCCATAATCTAAGTTTTACCTGACCTCTGGGCCTCTCTCCTTTTTAGACAATCCAGTGTTCTTGCCTCACCCCACCCCCCACCCTGGAGGATTTATCATATCTGGTTGTTGGATTATAGTGTAGACATCCAATCAGCTTAGCCTATTGCAGCACAAAACTCCTAACCTCAAGAGGACCATCTGCCTCATCTTCCCTGCTAGCTCAGATTAAAGCCATTCACCATCACATTCACTTTGATTCATTTTCATAGAAATCAGGGGTGGCAGGGCACTTCAATGTACTTCCTTGATGAGCCTGCCTGAGTAGAATCTAAGCTCCTCAGGCTCAAGACTGATTCTTTTTCTGTCTTCTGTGTTCCCAGCAATTAGCTGTGCTTGGCACATAGTGGGCACTGTTACTAACATCATCCCCCAAAACAATAATAAAAATGATCAATATCATATATAAATCATTTTAAGCTTTGCAAAGCTCTATTCAATCATTTCAGTCATGTCTGGCTCAGTAACCCCATTTGGGACTTTCTTGGTACTGTTACGGGGATTTTAGGAAAGGGGAAAGGGTTTATACACAAGGGAGAAATCACATTTAAATAACTTTAGTTTATTAACAGAGAAGGGGAAGATGCTGGGGAAGGAACAAAGGGCAGGGTAGCATCTGACCTTTCACCCACTATGTTTGATTATCTAAGCTTACACTGTCTAACTATCTTAAGTAAAGACTATTAAGAATAAATCTCACAGTAAACCCATATTTTCACACACACAGAGTCAGTGGTTGGCCAGGTACCAGGAATCCCACTTGTGGTGTCCTCAGATGGTCCCAGCAAGGTAAAGGTCTTTGCCCCAGTCAATCTGTCCATCAGGAAGACTGGAGATTTTCCTCTCACCCTCACCAGTTGATCTTCAAAGACCAGTTGCTTGATAGGTGGTTTGTTCAGGGAGTCTCAGCTCCACACCTTCCTTCTTCACTTGCATCTCCAGACTTAGTCAGTTGGAAACTGCTCCTTGGAACTCTGACCCAACCAGCTCATGAAAGAGTCTAAGTCTTAAGACCTTAATCATTCTTGCAACTTCTACCTTCCCTTGCTACAGTACATATACTGGAGTGGTTTGCCATTTTCTTCTCCAGCTCATTTTACAAATGAGGAAACTGAGGCAAATGGGGTTAAGTACCATTACCAAGGGTTACACAGCTAGTAAGTGTCTGAGACCAGATTTGAACTCTTGAAGATGAATCTTCCAAATTCCAGGTCTGGCTCTCTACCCATTGTACCACCTAGCTGCCATACAAACCCCTACATATGTTATTATCTTACTCAATCTTCATACAGCTAATATCTGAGGCAAGACTTGAATTCAAGTCTTCCTGACTCCATGTCCAGTGACCTTAACAACTGCACCGCCTAGCTGGTGAGTCGATCAGTAGGTATTTATTCAGTGTCAGACATTGTATTCAGTGCAAGGGAATGAATTGAAATGACTCAAAGCATGATCACAGAATTCAGAATTTGTAAAGTGCATGAAAGATTAAAGCATTCAACTCATTCATTTTTCAAATGAGAAAACTGTACACTATTAATTTTCTTTTTTGTTTAAAAAAATGTTTTAAGGAGCACATTGCATTGATTGGTGTCCCAGTTCTAACATTCTAAGATTTGCCTCCAGTCATGTGGGGACAAAGTACTTGAATGTGAATGGATCCAGTTCTTATAATAATCCTTCATCCAAAGAGTTTCCATTCATATGTGTCGCCTCCTTGGAATCAGATGTGGAGCAAATGGAGCAGAAGGCTAGGAGGACACACACAGATTTAAACTAAGTCCAATGTGTCCATTTGTCCTCAAATATATCAATAACTCACATTTTAATAGCATAGAATGGCATACAAATTCCATTCACTTCAATTCCACAAGGTCTTAAGAAGTATATGTGCAATGGCAGGCAAGGCAGCATGACATGATGAGAGGGCCAAGCTTTAAGTCAGAAGACCTGAGCTCTAGTTCTACACTCGATGTGTACTCTTTGCATGCCTATGCATGTCATCTAACCACCCTGAATCTCAGTTTTCTCACCTTCTCAGATTTTATAGTCCAAAGAGCTGGATTCAAATCTTGCCCCTAACACATAATTCTGTTGTGAACTAGGAAAAATTATTTTATTCTCTAAGATTATAAGTAACAGATGAGTTTTTGACCTGCATGGTTAGAAATAGTTTCTTAAGCTGATAAAATCACCCAGAAGACAAAAAAATAAAGAAAAACTCTTTGCCATAAGATAGGGAAATGCATGTCCTCTCCTACAGAGGGCTCCCTGCTCTGATGTCATTCAGATATGTCCTTCATGACCTTTAGAAGAGTTTTATCACACTCCTTGACTTATTATGCCCTCATCCTAAAGTACGACTTGAAGCAGACATCTCTAAAAGAAGTCTTAGGAATTACTCAGGTCAGAAATCTCCCTAAAAGATATTTGTACCTATCCTGGATCGAGTGTAGGAGAACAACTGACTTCTTCTGCCACAAAAGAAATGCTTGAAAAACAAGTGCAAAAAACCTTGCTAAGCACCGACTCATTAAAGCATGAAATAGTTGCCCATCGCTGAATTATAAAGCTCCCAAGAGGTTGATAACATGTGCGACTGCTAAATAGGTTATTTCACTTTCACCTCAGAGTTATCTTGTCCAAGCAGCTCACAAAAGGTCCTGCTTCACCTTCCTTAGTCCTTTTGCTTGTAATGTGCTCCTGATCCTCTGAAAAGTCATTGCCAAGATCATCCCTTGCTGAGCAACCAAGAGGTCCCAAGCCCAAGAAGCTCAGGATTACTTTTCAGTCACCTGTGCTAACAGCAAGATGGGATGACAAGATAGTTAATAAGTGTTTGCACTTATTAACTGAGCACAAATTGCTCCTGTTTTCATAAGAGTTTTCATTCCAAGAAGAGAAGACAATGCATAGAGGAGTCAAAGAGATGGAAGGAGACAGGCAGAGTTCTGGTGAGAGGATAAAGTCCAGAATGTAATGCTAACTAGCATTTAGATGGCACCTGTGGTGTGTCAGGCACTGGGCTAAGCACTTTACAGGTGTTGAATCTCCCAACAACACTGGGGTGTAGATTTGATTGTTAGATTGACAGAAAGAGAGGTAGGGAGCAAGAAAGAGAGAAAAACAGAGATGGACAGAGACAGAGAAAAATCAAAGGGAGAGGTAGAGAGACAGAGAGAGACAAAAAAGTAGAGATAGAGAAACAGAGATGGATAGTGAAAGGTAGAACCCTTCAGCTCCTTCAAAAACTACTGAGAGGTTGACTCCTGGTTCAGCTTCTTTGGCATCCCACCCCCAGTCACTGATAGACTAAGGCTGAGGGACCCATCAGTGTTGATTGTGTTATACCCAAGTGCAAGTGCAGGGGGACCAAGAAGGTGATATCCATCAGCATCCCATAGAGTAGTTCAGCCAGTACTAAGCTAGATCACATGCAGCCACCAGAAGGGGCCAGGCCATATGCTGAACTCCTTTCCCCTTTTATAAAACAATTTGCAGATGCTGGGGATGAGAAGACAAATTATTAAACTTGTTCCTCCCTTCAAGGAGTTCACTTTTTTCTAGGGGATACAGAAAAGTTGATAGAGAAGTAGACATAAGAACAATTAATGAGGAACAGTAAATGGTTCCCCATGGTACTTGGGACCTAAGCTGAGCCTTAAAGGAAGCTGGGCATCCTGAGAAGGACAGATGAAGAAAGGTCTTTTGTTTAAATAAAAGTGGATTTTTTGTGACAATCCTATGTAGAAGGGATTGCTGTTCTCCCCATTTTATAGATGAAGAAACAGAGATTCACAGAAAGGTAAAGGGATTTGCCCCGCATCACACAGCGAGTAAATGCTAGAATTAGGGTTCAAACTCATCTTACTATAGTGCCAAGGTCATTTTTCTTTCCATTATAGTAAGCTACCTTTCATATAAATTGATGTCCCAATGCCATCCTTTCCTAATTTCTACCATCAATAGAATATCTCAAAGGATTAGATGAGCTCATGATCCGTCAGCCTTAGTTAAATCTAAGTTTGGACCCATCAGCATCAGGCCCCAAGTATTCAGCCCCAGGGGCAAGGGTTTCAAAGGAACAGTTCAGTGAAGTTCTGTCCACTAGCATCAGGGTCTTAGGATAAAACTTTCAGAAAGCCCCTCAAAAGAATGCAGGCAGGATAGGTCTGTTTTGCTTCAAGATTTGTTAAAAAGTTTCCTTCAGGGGTGGCTCAGTGGATTGAGAGCCAGGCCTAGAGATGGGAGGTCCTGGGTTCAAATCTGGCCTCAGACACTTCCCAGCTGTGTGACCCTGGGCAAGTCACTTAACCTGCATTGCCTAAACCTTACCACAATTCTGCCTTGGAGCCAATACACAGTATTGACTCCAAGAAGGAAAGTAAGGGTTTTAAAATTTTAAAAAATAATAAAAAAAGCTTCCTTCACAACAATCCTTTGAGGTGGGCAGTGAAGAGTTATCATCCCCAGTTTACAAATTAGGAAACTAGATCAAGGAGGCAAAATTACTTGCTTAGAGTCACACAACTAGTAAGTACACAAGGTAAGATTCAAACCCAGCTCATAGCAGGGAGCAGCATGATGGCATAAACTAAAAGTGAAGGACAAGCAGTCTGGTAGCTCTAAAGACATTAACTGTTCCTCCATGAATATAGCCTCTCCACAGAGCTTGCCTACTACAAGTCCCCTCCACATATGTCCACTTTGTGTTCACCATTTACACTGATAACTTATAATTTTTGGCAAAAGCTTATCCAAGTTTTTATGGGGAAAATGTTCCATTATCAATCTTTATTTTTTTTATTATTGCATTAAATGCCTTTGCTTTTAACTAAATGTGTCATCTGACTGATTAATAAAAGCATTTATATCAGTGGGGGCTCATGAATAGATATTGAGTAGATATAGACATAGAGCATCTAGAGCCTGTGATGATTTTTCTGGGAGATACATATATAAGTAGGGCTCCCCCAAGGTACATACATATTTAGGTTTGTGGCTAATTCAGTTCAATCCAATTCAACAAACATTTCACCATGAAGGCACCATAGAGGCAATATAGTTTATTTTACAGATGATGAAACTTTCCTTTCTTGGTACCCCCAGCACTTAGCATGGTGTCTGGCAAATACTAAGTGCCTTAAGAGACTCCTCAGTTGTTTTCTCATTTTTCACTCATGTCTGACACTTCATATTGACCCCATTCAGCATTTCTTTGGCAAAAAAAAAATACTGAACTGGTTTGTCATTACCTTCTCTGGCTCATTTTACAGTTGACGAAACTGAGACAAGCAGGATTAAATGAATTTCACAGGATTGCAGAGCTAGTAAGTGTCTGAGGTCAGATTTGAACTCATGATGAGTTCCAACTCCAGATTCCATACTCTGATGCATCATTAAGCTAGCAATCAATGAGCTTCAAAGTCAGTGCTTCATGAACTAAGCCAAGGTCCCACAGGTAGTCCTTAGCAGAGAAGAACCTTGGACACAGGGTCCCTGGTATTGTCAAGAGAGCCCAAGATTCCAACTTGGAGGCTTTGGCTCTTCTTGAAGATCCCTCCTGATTTTAACTCCTTGGGTGAAATGAGGCTCTTTTCTAGCTTGGATTCCTGACTGCCACTGACAACCCAGATGACCCTGGGGAAGTGACTTCTCTGACACTCTGTTCCCTCATCTATTGAATCTTTATTCAATTTGGAATTGATTTGGAATTTGGATTTGGAATAAATAATACAAATTGTGAAGTGTGTGTGTGTGTGGTTTCTAGATAAGAACCTGGAGAGGTTGGGACATCCTCATGATCCCATAGCAAATAAGCATGGAAGTTAGTATTCAAATTCATGTCTCTTGGACATGGTGTGGTACAGTGGAAAGACCTTTGACTCCAGAGTCTAAGGTTCTGGGTTCAAATGCCACCGTGGATGTTTATTACCCTAAGATTTCATTTAACCTCCCTGGGATAAGGTGGTGAAATAGAGAGACAAGATGTCTCCAGAGACCACGTTACCACCACAATGGGTAGAAAACAGGGAACACTAGTGGACAGAGTACCAAGCCTGGAGTCTGGAAGGCTCATCTTCCTGAGTTCAAGTCTGACCTTAGACACTTCCTAGCTATCTGACCCTGGACAAGTCACTTAACCCTGTTTGCCTCAGTTTCCTTATCTGAAAAATGAGCTGGAGAAGGAAATGGCAAACCACTCCACTTATCTGTCAAGAAAACTCAAATGGAGTCACAAAAAGTTGGACCTTCCAGAAATGTCTGAACAATAACAAAGCAGGGAGAAATTAAGGATTTTTAGAGGAGAAATGAATGCTACTGGAAGGAACTCTGTGTCTATCCCCTGCTGTGTTACCATGAGAAGTCACTCACCCTCTCTGTGGCACCTTTAACTGGGGATGATCATTTTGCTTTATGTCATGGCATTATTGGGGAGAACAAGTAACAAAATGATTATAAAGCAATCAGCCTCTGAAATGTGCCATAGAAGTAATTAAAATTAATGATGTAGACCGCTCGCAGGTGTGGCGCCAAGGCCGAGGGTTTTCACCAAGTCCTTTCAAGTGCTAGGTTTGTTTTATGACTCTGCCTCAATCTGGTGAATTGGATTATTTAAATGAAATACATTTAATAAGTTCCCCTGGGCCTCAGCTGAGATTTCTTTATGGTTATTTGACTTTTCTCTGTATTAGACTTAACACCTGGGTAATGCTAAGTGCCATAGTTACCCTGAATTACAAGAGACTAAATAAATATTTGAAAAAATGGGAGAGCTCTTTTATTAAACTCGCTGCAAATGAAAAGACCGATTATTTCTGCCATGACCTGGTATACCTTCCCGCTTAAGAGCGTCTGCCCAGCAGTGGGTTGAGTTTTTATAATGCCAGACTCTTTTAAATGGATGATTTCCAAATGTAGTCATTTCCATTTTCCTCTTCCTCAGCTTTCTGCCTATTCTTTAGCCATTCACTTTAATACGAGTTTGTTATTTTAAGGCCACTATAGAAGGTGCCTAATGGACTGGGTCAAGGGGAAGCGACACGCTTGTCTTCTATCTGCCTTCCCTCAAACAAATAAAGATCTAAATGCACTCTGATCGGAACGTGGCAAGGATAACTGTAACACACACCCAGGCTTTGGGCACGATGACGCTTGGGGTAAATGAGAATTCTTTGGAGAGCAGAAGCCCTGACGAGCCAGAGGAGACCTACATTTTGAACTATGATCAAGATGGAGAAAAGAAGAAAGGAAACATATAGAAATGGAAGAAATGGAGACAAAGCAGGGAAGAAGAAAGGATCAGGAAAACTTCTAGGGAATGGCCAAAAGTAAGGGTTCTGATGAGGATGGAGAGTGAGGAAGGGTGAGGCACAGGGGAGCTGATATTTACCAGAAGAGAATCTACTTTCAGAATCTCTATGGATGGAGGCTGGTTGGGGAGAGGGGTCGGGATGCCTTGGGATACTGGATAATTGCTTGTGCTAATGAAAGGCAAGGTGGTTTAGTGGACAGAGCTCTCGATTTGAAGGAAGAGAACCTCCATCTGAATGTAAGCTGTATTACTAGCTATGTGACTCAGCCTCCCGATATGCAAAATAAGAGGATTATAGCAATGAAATCCTTAAAATTCCTCCATCTTTATATCCCATGATCCATTGGGAGTTGAAGGAGAGTATAAGACTAGGAGAACCAGAAAGTAAAAAAAGATTTTTTTCTTTGGCTCCAAATAACAGAAGGAAATGATTCTGATTTGAATTAAAGAGAAAGGGAGAGGGGAGCAAAGGAAAGAGGACCTGGGGAAGAGGAGATTTAATAAGAGGGAAGATTGGATGATTGAATAGGGAGCTATTTTGCTGTAGAATAGTAATATTCTATATAATAGATATATTTTAGATATAATATGATATTCTATATCATATATAGAACCTCAAGGTTTATAAAGCACTTTCCAGAAATCATGTCAGCTTAATCAAATAATTAACAATTATGTTCTAAGTGTTAACTAGGCACAAGGCACTGTGCTAAGTTCCAATGAGGCAAAGAAAAGGTAAAATCAATCCCTGCCTGCAATGAGCTTACAATCAAGTGGAAGAGCTGACATGTACATGGGCAAGATAGGTGCACAGTGGAGAGAGTACTAGGCTTGAGTCAGGGAGTCCCCCTTCCTGAGTTCATATCTGACCTCAGACTTGTACTAGGAATATGACCCTGGGCAAGTCACTTCATCTGTTTGCCTCAATTTCCTCATCTGTAAAATGAGCTAGAGGAGGAAATGGCAAACACCTCCTGTATCTTTGCCAAGAAAGCCCCAAATAAGACCACAAAGAATTCAATATGACCAAAAATGATGGAACATTCTGAAGATATGTTGGCATTATAACGTGCCTACAAAATAGATATAGTGTTATCTTAGAAAGTGACAACAGCTGGAAGAACCAGAAAAAGTCTTTTGCAGAAGGTGACACTTGAGCCATGGATTATAAAAAGTGGAAATGAAGAAGAAGGAATGGGGCACAGTCAGTGCAAAGGCATGGAGATGGGAAATGGAACACCCTGTGTGAGCACAGTAAGTAGACCAGTTTTGCTGAATTGTCCTTGATGGAAGAGATGAATATATCCTTTCCAATTGCCTTGTGGCATAAATGCTCTAAGCCTTTTTATTGCCAAGTTGGAAATGAAGAAACTGAGGTTCAGAGAAATCAAGTGAGCTATCTGTGATCATGAAAATATTTTTTAAGTGTCATAAGGAGCCAAACCCAGGTCTTTTCATCACTTTTTCCACCACACCACAGGTGAGCCAATTGAATAGACCCAAAGATCATTGAGGAAGCCAAAATAAGCCTTGAGATTGAGGCTAAAACTTGCTGATCTGAATATGGTTGAGGCCATTAAAAACCAGATTTCATGGTCTGAGTTGAGTAATGAGACTACCTACCTATGATTTTACCTTCTTGGATAGAGTTTATAAGCCTAATATTTTCTTACCCTGTAGAAGAGTTCATTCATTCATTCATTTGCTCACAAGAATTTATAGTTTTATTTTAATAATTAGAATTTTATTAATTATTTAATTGATATTATTAGTATTATAATTTTATATATTATATAGTGTGTGTCCTTTATTTATCATTACATCACATCATTATATAATATATGATTAATACATTAATATTATTATTTATTAAGTGAATATATGGACAATAATTTCCATACTCTAGAAAGAATCAGTTGACTATATTTTAATTTGCAGGCAGCATAGAATAGAGGTCTTGGAAAGAAATAAAGGGGAAAATTAATGGCTGTAGTATTTTCTCTAAATCATCAGTGGAATAAGAAGATGGCAGGAAAGCTGTATTTAACCCTAGACTGGTATTTTTCATATTTATACTTTAAATAATGAAGAAAAGAATTGAAGAAACAGCCCTACTTTCACTGAACAGTCATTGACTATGTCAAATTTCTGTGGTGTAATAGAATCAACTTAGGGTGTGAACTCAGGGGCTCTGGGTTCAAATTCAACCATGAACTCCTTTTCTCTTCCTTTTGACCCATGCCTGTCCCTTCATCTCCATGACTCAGGGCTTAGATACTACTGGGGTCTGTTAAAATCCAGAAGCCATATTGTATTTGTAAATCATGGCCTCATGCAGGCAGTGACTAACTATGAAGCATCAGGCCAATGGCTTAATGTCTCTGCATCCCATTTTCTTTTATCTCCCACCTGGAATTCTAGGCTCCTGCCTTTGGCTTCAGGGTTTCTGATTGGGGAGCATTGATCCTATGTAGCCCAGACCTAGAACAGCCATCTTCATGCTATGCCAGTCCCTCCACCACCAACCTCTCTCCTCCTAGAGCTCTGGAAGCACGCTTCAACTCACCATTATCAAATCACTCTCCCCTGGCTACTGTCACCCAAATGGATTGTCTTTTGCTATTGAAAAGCAAGCTCCTTGAGGTCAGACACTTAAAAAATGATGCTCTTTTGTAGCTCCAGAATTTAGCACAGGGTCTGGCACCAGATGAGTGCATTGTAAATATTTTCCCATTGCATTCCATGGTAGGAGAGGCTGAGGGATTGCTACGGCCCCTTCTAGCTAGAATCCTCTGTTTCTCTGATTAGTGTGGATGCCTGATGGTCCAATGCTCCATGAGAATAAATAAGGAAAAGGCTGAGAGCATGTACATAGGTACTTATGTGTATATAAATATATGTTTGCATGTGTGTATGTGTCTGCATATGTATTGTGTATTTGGAGAAGGAGAGAGAGAGAGAGAGAGAGAGAGAGAGAGAGAGAGAGAGAGAGAGAGAGAGAGAGAGAGAGAGAGAGAGAGAGAGAGAGAGAGAGAGAGATGGAAAGACAGACAGAGAGAGATGGAAAGACAGACAGAGAGAGATGGAGAGAGAGAGAGAGAGAGAGAGAGAGAGAGAGAGAGAGAGAGAGAGAGAGAGAGAGAGAGAGGAGAGACAGAGAGACAGAAAGAGACAGAGAGAGAGAAGAGGAAAGGAGATGATTTACAGCATGTGAAGGTTTGAAAAACATTTTACAAATACTGCATTTTATTATCACAACATCCCTGGGAGATAGGTGTTACTATTATTACCATTTTATTGATGAGGAAACTGAGGCTTACAGAGAGTGAGTCCTAGATTCACATAACTACTAACTATGTGAGGCTGGATTTGAACCAGGTCTTCCTGACTCCAAATCCAGTACTTCCTTTATCGTTCCATCTCAAATAAAATCCAATGGGAAAAGTGAATATTGATCATCCAAGAAGTGGAAGGCAATGTAGCATAGACAGATCTGGCCTCAGAAGTAGGAAGACCTGAGTTCTAGAATTCTAGTCTTTGCTCTTCCATCATGTGTCTGGCTGAATTTGGCCAAGTGACTTCACCTCTCTCTCTCCAGGGAACTCTCTAAGACTTTGAGTTATAAATGTAAGATTAAAATTAATATCCAATAACTCCAACTATTATATTTGATAAGATTTATTAATAATCACTTGTAGAGGAAATAAAAAGAAGAAAAGTAAAAGCCTGAGTAAAGAGAAATTTCCCCAACATTAGTGGGAGAAGAGAGAATGAGGGTAGGGTTACAGAAACTTTATCTCCAAAATGTAAGGATGTAACGTGAGGATGAAAGTGGGATTCTGAGAAATGGAGTCCTGGGGTACAAAATTCTAATTACACACAAACAATCTGTGAAAGTGAAGGGAGTTTCCACAGTGGACATTCTCCAGGCCAAACAAAAAAGAATTTGATGACAATGAAAACATTGATGCATAAAACCATAAAAACCATTAAAATGGTAGAAGGTTTTAAATTGATGCATCAGACCAAAGACTCGTAACCTTCCAACTCCATGTATAGAAAAGCTTTCACAACACAGCATCTTAGTGGAAGGAGCCAAATCCTTGTGGGACTAGGAAGAGAAATGGACCGCCCTCCTCATCCTGACTGCTACTGGAGGGGTCTCAAGGATGTTTTCATTGGATCTGTAGAAGTAAGCCAGCATCCTGATCCTCCCCTTCACTGACTAAATTCAATCATTTTATCCACCTGAGCAAATAGTCCCTGGACACCAAGCTTGTCCCAGGGCCATTTCTACCTGATCACCATTGACCCTAAAAATGCACCCAAAATAATAGTAATATTGATAGCAGACATTTATGTAGAATATTTATGTCCGCACATCACTTTACATTCATTATGTCTTTAGATCCTCATAGCTATCCTATAAAATAGTTGCTATTATTAACATACTTATTTTGTAGATGATGAAACTCAACTAGTATATCAGTGTTAAAAGCAAGATTCAAGGCCCTTCATGGTTCAAAGTTCCATTTTCTTTCCATCAAGCCACACTATTGAGGTAGGTAGCTAGGTGGCATAGGGTATATGAGATCTGAGTTCAAATCGAACCACTAGCTGTATGACCTTGAGCAAGTCACTCCACTTTTGTCTGTCTCAGTCTCCTCAACTGTAAAGAGGACATAGTAATAATACCTAACTCCAAACGTTATTATGAGTGGAAAGTAATGTAGAATTATATTCAAAGGGTTATAAAACTGTGTATTTGACCCAGCAGTCAATACCACTATTAGGTTTGCTTCCTAAGGTGATCAAAGCAAAAAGAAAAGAAACTGTATGTTCTAAAATATTTCTAGCAGCTCTCTGTGATGGCAAAGAATTTTAAACTGAAGGAATGTCCATCAGTTGGGGAAAGGCTGAACAAGTGATGTGTGATTGGAATGGAATATTATTATGTCATAAGAAATGACAAACAAGATGATCACACAAAAAATAAACCAGAAAGACTTCCATGAAGTGATGAAAGGTGAAATGAGCAGAACCAGGAGAACACTGTATATGGTGCAACAATAACATATGATGACCAGCTGTGAGTGGCTTAACTAGTAAGGATCCAGACAACTCCAAGGGACTCGTGACAAAATAGGACACTGAAATAGATCATCTTCGTTTTATCTCCTCCATTAATTTTTCTCTAACACAAGCAAAATCAATCTTTTTTCCCAACATGATGAACAGGGAAATTTGTGTTCTATGATAACATACTTATAACCAGATATAATTGCCTTTTTAGAGAGAGGGGAGGGAAGGAGAGACTATGGACCGCAAAACGTTAGAACACTAATCTGAAAAATGATCATGTAATTAATTGACATGTGATCTGGGAAAAATAAAATTAAAAAAATTATTGTGAGGCTCAAATGAGATAATAATTGTAGTGTGCTTCGCACAGTGCCTGGTACATAGTAAGCATTATAAAAGGGCTAGATATTATTGTTAACTATAAAATGGAAATAATAATAATATCTATCCACCTTGCAGAGTCATTGTAATGATCCAGTAAGATAATGTTTGTATGGCACTTTGCAAAGGATGAAACAGTCGAGGAATGCCAGCCATTTTTATTAACAGATATTGCTAAAAGTAGCCACACTGGAAATGGAAGCTTAATTTGTGTGGGCTCTCAGCCCACTGAAATACTCCATCCTAAACAATTCTATCCCATAGAAAGAAACCTCTGGGACTCTCTGGTCTGACTCAGACCTGAACAAGGATTCTTCCTATGACCTTCCCTGAAGACCAAAGCCGTCCATCTTACTTCTGGCGAGTTCCAATTGTTGGTCAGCTTTTCTTGACATCAGGAATAATGAAATCAGGTCTGTAGTTTTCACTACGGCTCATACCTTCTTTTTTCTCCCTCAAGATATTACCATAAGGACCCATAAGGCCAAGTCTGTGCAGATTTCCAAGGAACCCAGACACGTCCTTCACTTCTCTTTGTTTTAACTCCTCTATTTTGTTCTCCTTCTATCCTGTTCTCCTTCTAAAAATATCAGCCCATCAATGGGTATCTTTCTTTTCTTAAGCCCCCATTCTCTCGCTCACGAGAAGACATAATGGAAGCATCCTTCTGTCTGAAAGTCATTGAAGAGTGGCATTGGAAGGACACACTGACAGTGTGTCCTTCTGATTCTGATAGCCTTTGTCGATGAGGGTCCTGAAGAGCCAATAAATCTTGTGGAACAAATGAGGCCATCTATGCCAGTAGACTGTGCCTGAGGGTGTGCTGGATAACTTCTGAGTGACGTAAGTCTTCCTTCATACCCTTATCAGGGTCTTTTGCCCAGTGACTCAGTGGATCCCTATTTCCTTTAGAAGATGTCAACTTCTCCCTTGTTATTTCAATCCTTCCTAATCCTGCAGCAGCCTCCTTTTCTGGGCTTATTGTGCCGGACTCCCCCTCACACACTCTACATTCCAAACAGTCTGGTCTTTCTGTTCCCTTTATACAACATTCCATCTCCTGTCTTAGTTCCTTTGGACAATGTGTCCTCTTACCTTCTCATTCCCATCTTCTAAAGTTCTGAGCTTCCTTCAAAGTACAATTCAAGCACCAGTTACACACACACACACACAGACACACACACACACACACACACACACTTACTGCATGTTTACCTTTTTGTGCTATCTGCTTTTTTTGGATATATATTCTTTTCTCTCTCCAGTAGAATGGAATTCTTTGAAGGCACAGTCTGGGGGGGGGGGTTGCCTTTGTAAACCATATGATCTATGCCTAGATCATAATAGGCACTTAATAAATGCTTATGAAATCTAAGAACCCCTGGGCTCCACCACCTGCTCTACTGATGAACTCTTAGTAATTCCAGGCGTTTCCATCTACTGTGAAGCTAAATTTTCTTTTTTGAATTATCTTCTTCTTCAATTACACTGTAAGTTGGGAAGGCGTACAGTAGGTGGTTCAGTGGATTGAGAACCAAGTCTAGAGAGGAGACGTCCTGGGTTCAAATCTGACCTCAGACATTTCCTAGCTGGGTGATTCACTGCCCAGCCCTGACCGCTCTTTTGCCTTGGAACCAATGCACAGTATTGATTCTAAGACAGAAGGTAAGGTTTAAAAAAATAATTCTACTGCATTTCTTAGAGGGGAAGAGGAGGCTGTTTCCATTTTTCTTTTTGTATCCCCAATGCTGAACATATAGTAAGGGCTTAATAAATACTTTTCCACTCATTTATTCATAATTGAATAAAATGGGTCATTGCCCATTTGACTGTAAAAAATCTGAACCTAAAACTCTTTGGAAATTAGGCATCACAAAGAGAGCAGACAAGAAATAACATTGAAGAAAAGATGAAAGATCACATTAGAAAGACCCTCAGAGCAAAATCCCTTCCACAGCAACATCCTCAAGGTGGTTGTTCAGTCTTTCTTTCTTTATTTTTTAATATTTTTTGAAATATTTAATTAGTCAATTTAGAACATTTCCTTGGTTACAAGAATCAGATTCTTTACCTCACCTTCCCCACCCCTTCCCGTAGCCAATGCACAATTCCACTGGGTATTATAGTGTCCTTGATCAGAACCTATTTCCATGTTGTTGATGTTTGCACTAGGGTGACCCTTTAGAGTCTATATCCCCAATCTTATCCCCATCAGCCCTTGTGATCGAGCATTTGTTTTTCTTCTGTGTTTCTACTCCCACAGTTTTTCCTCTGGATGTGAATATCATTCAGCTTTTCTTGAAAACTATAAGGAGGGGGAACCACCCAAGGTGGTCTATTCTGCTATCAGATAGTGAATAAGACTAGATAATGAGGCACAACATTTGTATAACCCTTGAAGATTTTCAAAGTTCTTTACATAGATTATTGTATTTAATTCTTATAACAATTCTGTGAGTCATGTGCCATTATTATCTCCATTTTACAAATGAGGAAACTGAGGCTTGGAAAGGATAATTGAATTGCCTAAAGTTTGAGACAGGATCCAAACTCAGTTTGAGACAGGATTCAAACTCAGGTCTTCTTGACTCCCAATCTGGCATGCTATCAAATAAACCAAGCTGCCTCATTTTTTCCCCTATAAAATGAAGACATTTGACTAAAGGATCATGGTTCTTAACCTGAGATCCATGAAGTTTAAAAAAAAATACTTTTGATCACTACATTAAAATATATTTGTCTTCTTTTGCACTCCTATGCCTTTTATTTGAAATATTTAAAAATGAGCTTGAGAAAAGGGTTAGAGGCTTTCCCAGCTGCCTGATGTGTTCATGCCTTGGAAAATTTCTTGGACAAAATGATCTCCAGAGTCTGGTCCAACTTAAAATCTATAAACTCTGTTCATTAGTATATGCACTGTCCAAAGTCAAAGAATAAAGATCCCACAAGAACATTTGCAGAGAAATGGAATTAAAACACACAAATAAACTTAATGCAAACATAATACAAAATAAAGTGCATGGGAGGCATAAAAAAAAAAGGTAATCTCTTCCAATTCCCGGAACCTTAGAATGAATTCACTTTCCAACTCCCTGACAACATTATTAGTCTCAGCTTGAACACTTCACTACCTCACAAGAGAGATCCTTCCCTTTGATCCTTATTTTAAGAAATATTTCTATTAACGCAAAGTCCTGTAAGCTTCCAAAGACCAGAGATAAATTTCCTGATTGAAGGAGGAATCAGAGAAGACTTGATAGAGAAGGACAAAATTTGAGATAAATCTTGATGGATGGACAAACTTGCAACACATCGTGATGGAGTTGGGGTATAGAATTCCAAGCATAGGGCACAAGTACAGAAGTGAGCAAAGAAGTTGGGTTTTTAGAGAGAAGAAAAGATCTGGTTTTAAAAAAATAATGTTACAAAAAAGGGGTTGGGATTTCAAATTCCAGAGTGTTTTTTCCCCTAAGATATAAAATTGGGTGTGACGGGCATATGCTGTTATTTGCATGCTATCTTAGAATGGGAGCTCCTTGAGGGCAGGGACCATGTTACTTTTTTTCCCCTTTATATCACCAGCCCTAAATGAATGCTTGTTGACTGACTGATTTATTGACACCAACTTTCTAAAAAGAGATTCTTATCCTAGAGTCCCTGAAAATGTTTTTATTGTTTTGTTTACAATTCTATTTCAATTCAATTAATTTCCTTTGTAATCCTCTGTTCTTTATGTTATGTATTTAAGATCATTAATCTCAGAAGATGCCTATAAACTTTACCAGACTGCCAAATATGTCCTTGGTGCACCCCAAAAGGCCAAGAATCTCTACTTCTGGGGGGCAGATGTCACAGATAAAAAGGCCCTGATTTTCAGTCATTCGGAAGGCTGGGTGAAAATCACAAGCCTTTAACTTGCTTCTGGTATAATCTTAGACAAACTAATCTCTCAGTTCCATTTAAAATTATAGGATTGACTTAGATAATTGCTAAAGATCCTTCCAGAACTTGTTTATATGATTTCAAGATGATCACTGGTGGTGATGCCTTTGAATATTGAGAATATACAATGTACAGCCTTCCTTTGGGGTATTAAGTTCATTCCTGACCACTGATGTGTCCTCCTTTCCTCTTGATCTTCTTGAGGATTTATTATTATGGTTTCACTAAAGATTGGAAGCCCTCACAATACCTGAGCTGAGAGCAGTGATATGGTTCCATAGTTTGAGAAAGGAAGGGGAAATATGAGAAAATCTCTCTGAAAGAGACTGAAACGACATTTGTAGAGTAATGCTCATAACATCAGTTTATTATTGTTTTGTCAGTGCCAAATTTCCACACTTGGTTCACTGTGATTGCACAGGAAAAATCGCAGCTAAAATCTTTGTTCTCTCCTCTTTTGAGGGGCTGAATTCACTTGTGGGTTCAGGCATTTAAATTAGGAATCATTTATTTATCAGGCATTCCCCCTTGCTTTCCAGGAGATGCTGGAAAATCAGTTGAAAGAGCTGGCAGTAGTGGAGAAAAGCAAATGGCACTGAAATGGACATCAGAAGATGGAGTTCCAATACTAGTTTTGCTGTGTGAACTGGAACAATCCAGTTGACTTCTTTGGTCTTCTGGTTTCTCATCCTTAAAATAAAGTAGTTGGATGAGACATTCTCCAAGGTTCGTCTCAGTTCTGCATCCCAGCAATCGGTGATTTAGGATGGAGAACAGAGACTTGGGCTTGAGAGGAAAGGAGAGGAATAAGATTCCTCTAGTGTATGAAAAGAGTGAGCCAGGACTTTTCCCAGATACACCCTTCCTGAGACTTACCCCCATGTGAACAGTTTATGAAAGCTACTCAGGAGAGAAGAATCCAAGGAGCAAGTGTGTCTCCTCAATTGAATTATGACATTGGCAGGGCAGAGAAAGCCTTAACAAGGTAACATGGTACAGTGAAAAGAGTCCAGAACCTGGAGCCAGAAGGTGTCAAGCAGTTCATTTCCCACTTACTACCTGTATGACCTTGGCCAAGTCACTAGGTCTCTGTTTCCTCAGTCATAAAATAAAGAAGTTGGATGAGAAGACCTTTGCATTCCTTTCCAAAACTACGCCCACTGCTGTCCAGTCATCTTTCATCATGCCCAATTCTTTGTAATTACATTAAGGTTTTCTTGGCAAAGATACTGAAATGGTTTGCTCCTTTTTTCTCCAGCTAATTTTACAGATGAGGAAACTGAGGCAAACAGAGTTTAAGTAAATTGCCCCAGTCACACAGCTAGTGTCTGAAGCTGGCTTTGAACTCAGGTTTTCCTGACTCCAGGTCTGGCACTTTATCTATCCACTGAACCACCCAGCTGCCCCTATGATCCTATTACTTGGACTTGAATCTGGACTCTCCTCCTTACAATCTGTGTGACCTTGAGTGGGAATAACAACAACAACAATATTTATATAGCACCTACTATGTGCTAGGCAGGGAGATAAGCACTTTCTAACTATTATCTCATTGTAACATTGTCAAATTATCGCATTATAACATTGGCAGTCAATGTTATTATAATAATCCTTTACATTCAGATAATACTTTAAAGGCTGAAGGCTCTTCACACATATTAACTTATTTAATCCTCAGAAAATCCTTTGTGAGCTGGCTAGTATAAAAATAACAATAATAATAATTGGTCCTTAATTTACTCTCCTAGAAAATGAGAGTGTTGGCCTAGTTGACCTCTGAGGTTTGTTCTAGTTTGAAATTTAGGAATTATTTAATTCTCTTTCTTTCCCCATACCATAATCTTTGTTCTAAATTAATGAGATAACTCAAGTTTTGGATTCCCAATCCAGACAAAGTTAGTAGCTCATTCGTCTTACAGAATCAAACATCTAAGTCTTGAGTTTCTTATGTTGGATAGTGACACCTACTGGCAAAGTGTCTTCAAGGAGCTCACAGTCCAATGGGGGAGACAATATGCAAATGACTACCTAGGAACACAGTCTTAATTGCAGATGACCTCAGAGGGAAGACATTAGCATTAAGGGAGAACCAGAATGGCTTCATGCAACAAAGCAGAAAAAGAAAGAATTAATGAACTGAATATGCATTTTTGAAATTTATCAAGTTAACAGACAAAGTAACATAAAATAAAAATCCAAAAGAGGAGAAATTAAAAATGAGAGGAAAAATAGATAAAGTGGAAACAAAAAAAAAAAAAAACACATGAATGACAAATAAAACTGAAAGCTGGTTCTTTGAAAGGACTAATAAAATTTATAGACCTTTAGCTAATCTGATTAAAAAGAGGGCAGAACATCAAATCAATAAAATATCAAATGAGCAAAGTGAAATCATAACAAAACCAGAAGAAGGAAGAAGAATTTATACAGTTCAGTTGATATGTCAGAAAACTGAGAATGCAAAAGAAATAGAAGAGTAACTTCTAAAATATAAAATATCAAAACTGTTGGAAGAACAGATAGAGATCTTAATTAACTCAGTGGCGGGGGGGGGGGGGGGGGAGGGATGTTGCTCTAAAGACATTCCCAAAGAAAATATTCTCCTGGTTCTAATGGATTCCTAGTAGAATTATCTAATATTCAAAGAACAATATAATACTCATACTTCACAAATTATTCTCAAAAGGTGAGAAAATCAGAATCACCCTAACAGAATCCTTTTATGGCACAAATATGTGTCTTAATACCTAAACTAGGGAAGGATAAAGACAGAAGGAAAACTAGATGAATATTATTTAAGATGTTGATTCAAAAATTTTTAACAAAATCCTGATAAATGGACTACGGAGATTCATCCAAGAGATAATTCATTCTGACCAAGTGGGATTTATATGAAAGATCAAAGGGTAGAAAATTAACCAATTGAATTAATCATATTAAAACCCAAAATAGATGCCTTTGGGAAAGAATAAAACTCATTTGTATATTTAAAAGACTATATATGAGTATAAAAATAGAAGACACTTTTTGAATATTACAAAAGCATCTATCTAAAACCCAAAGCAAGCATTATATGCACTGGGGATTCAATAGAATCTTTTCCAACAAATACAGGAGTAAGGCAAGAATGCCCAGTATTTGATATAGTTCTAGAAATCCTAGCAGCAGCAATAAACCTGAAGAAAGACATTTATAATATAAAGAGGAAAAACAGATGAGGAAATTATTTACTAATGATATGTTTTATATTGCAAATCCTAAGAAACAAGCAAAGTTTGTTTGCTTTAGCAAAGTTGCAGGCTACAAAACAAACCTTTGAAAATAAACTGAATTTCTCTCAAATAATAACAAAATCCAAGAAGCAATAATAGAAAGAGAAATTCCCTTTCAAATGACTACAAAACGTATAAAGTATCTGGAGATCAATCTACGAAAGTACAGAAAAGACTTGTCTAAATTCAATTACAAAACTTAAGGAAATAAAGAACAACTTAACAACATGGAAGAATATTTAGTACTTATAACTGGTCTGTACCAAAATAATAAAAATTATACTACTACTAAAGTCCATTTACACTTTTAATGATATATCAGTAAATTTACCAAGGTGTTTTTTTTTTAGAACTTGGCAAAATAATAACAAAATTAATTTGGAAAAACAAAAGATCTAAGGAAATAATGAAAAGTGGTTGGGATGAAGTAGGACTAGCGCTTCCAGACCTTAGATTCTATTGTAAAGCAGTAATCATCAAAAGTATTTGGTTAAAAAAAATAGAGATGGGGGCAGCTGGGTAGCTCAGTGGATTAAGAGCCAGTCCTAGAGACGGGAGGTCCTAGGTTCAAATCTGGCCTCAGCCACTTCCTAGCTGGGTGACCCTGGGCAAGTCACTTGACCCCCATTGCCTAGCCCTTACCACTCTTCTGCCTTGGAGCCAATACACAGTATTGACTCCAAGACGGAAGGTAAGGGTTTGGAAAAAAAAATAGAGATGGAGATCAATAGAACAGACAAAATATGGGAGAATCAGAAATAGATAGAATTCAATAATCTACTCTGACAAAGCAAACAACACCTAGTAAAGAATTCCATATTTAATTTTAACTAGAAGGAAAATTAGAAAGCAATCTGACAGAAATGAAAATTAGATCAATACCTTACATCAAATTTCACAATGTATTTTTTTTTTATTTTTAAACATTATTTTATTTGGTCATTTTCATACATTATTCACTGGAAACAAAGATCATTTTCTTTTCCTCCCCCCCCCCCCCCCGCCTTTCCCTCTCCCATAGCCGACACACGATTCCACTGGTTATCACATGTGTTCTTGACTCGAACCCATTTCCCTGTTGTTGGAATTTGCATTATAGTGTTCATTTAGAGTCTCTCCTCAGTCTTATCTCTTCCAACCCTGTAGTCAAGCAGTTGCTTTTCATCGGTGTTTTTACTCCCACAGTTTATCCTCTGCTTGTGGGTAGTATTTTTTTTAGATCCCTGCAGATTGTTCAGGGACATTGCATTGATACTAATGGAGAAGTCCATCACCTTTGATTGTACCACAATGTATCAGTCTCTGTGTACAATGTTTTCCTGGTTCTGCTCCTTTCGCTCTGCATCACTTCCTGGAGGTTGTTCCAGTCTCCATGGAATTCCTCTACTTTATTGTTCCTTTTAGCACAATAGTATTCCATCACCAACATACACCACAATTTGTTCAGCCATTCCCCAATCGAAGGGCATCCCCTCATTTTCCAATTTTTGGCCACCACAAAGAGCACAGCTATGAATATTTTTGTACAAGTCTTTTTGTCCATTATCTCTTTGGGGTACAGACCCAGCAGTGCTATGGCTGGATCAAAGGGCAGACAGTCTTTTATCGCCCTTTGGGCATAGTTCCAAATTGCCCTCCAGAATGGTTGGATCAATTCACAACTCCACCAGCAATGAATTAGTGTCCCTACTTTGCCACATCCCCTCCAGCATTCATTACTTTCCTTTGCTGTCATGTTAGCCAATCTTCTAGGTGTGAGGTGATATCTCAGAGTTGTTTTGATTTGCATCTCTCTGATTATAAGAGATGTAGAGCACTTTTTCATGTGCTTATTAATAGTTTTGATTTCTTTGGCTGTGAACTGCCTGTTCATGTCCCTTGCCCATTTGTCAATTGGAGAATGGCTTGATTTTTTGTACAATTGATTTAGCTCTTTATAAATTTGAGTAATTAAACCTTTGTCAGAGGTTTTTATGAAGATTGTTTCCCAGTTTGTTGCTTCCCTTCTGATTTTGGTTACATTGGTTTTGTTTGTACAAAAACTTTTTAATTTGATGTAATCCAGATTATTTATTTTGCATTTTGTAACTCTTTCTAAGTCTTGCTTGGTTTTGAAGTATTTCCCTTCCCAAAGGTCTGACATGTATACTATTCTGTGTTCGCCTAATTTTCTTATGGTTTCCTTCTTTATGTTCAAGTCATTCACCCATTTTGAATTTATCTTGGTGTAGGGTGTGAGGTGTTGATCTAAGCCTAATCTTTCCTACACTGTCCTCCAATTTTCCCAGCAGTTTTTATGAAATAGTGGATTTTTGTCCCAAAAGCTGGGATCTTTGGGTTTGTCGTATACTGTCTTGCTGAGGTCGCTTTCCCCAAGTCTATTCCACTGATCCTCCTTTCTGTCTCTTAGCCAGTACCAAATTGTTTTGATGACCACTGCTTTGTAATATAGTCTGAGATCTGGGACTGCAAGGCCCCCTTCCTTTGTATTTTTTTTTCATTATTTCCCTGGATATGCTTGATCTTTTGTTCTTCCAAATGAACTTTGTTATGGTTTTTTCTAAATCAGTAAAAAAAAAATTTTTTGGAAGTTCCATGGGTCACAATGTATTTTAAATGAATATGCAATATTCATTTTAAAGGTCATAACTATACACACACACACACACACACACACACACACACATATGCAGTAGAAGAGAAGGGAAGGAAAATAAACATTTATTTAGTACCCATTACATGCAAGGCATTGGACTGTGTTCTGCAAGTCTTATCCCATTAGATCCTCATAGCAATCCTGTGAAGTAGATGCTGTCCTATTATTCCCCCCTCATTTGACAGTTGAAGAAATTGAGGCAAACATGTTAAATGGCTTTTTTAATTTCTGAGACTTGATTTAAACTCATATCTCTAAGAATGAGAAGAAATGTAAGAAAATAAACATGAAAGACCAATAATAAAGGATTTAACAATCAAATTGTTTACTTCTTATATGAGAAAATTATATATATATATATATATATACATATACATACACATGAAGAATGCTACCATTAATTGTATAGTTTGAAAAAACACATATAAATAGAAGCTTCAAAGTCAAGTTGAATATAAAGGAATGAGCAAACAAAAATTAGATTGGGAAGGATAAACTGGAAAAATTATTTCCTATGAAAGAGATATGAGTAAAAGAAGTTACATTGAAGGGAAGGAGGGGATGGAGAGCTGGTAATGCTAGTATTTTATCATCATTAGATCTGAGTAAAAGAGAAAATAATATAGGAGGATAAAAAATGTCAGAACTCATAAGGAGATGGGTGATTAGAAGTAAAGATAAGATAGGGTCTTTAGGAACTGTATATAGATGAAAAAAGAGAAAAGGGGATAAGATAATGGAGGGAAGATTAGAGGATATGGGAGAGAGCAGTAAAGGACAATAATGCTATAAAACTACTGTAGCCAAGATTTAGAAGGAAAGCAGGAATGTTGGGGAGGAAAACCCATTGTAGATGGTTTCTCAAATAGAGGCATCATATCTATAATATTTAGAGAACTTTGTGAAGTTTATAAGAATATGATACATTCCCCAATAGATGAATGGTAAAAAAGACATGAATAGATAGTTTTTGGAGGAAGACATAAAAGTTATATTTAACTATATGGAAAAATTCTCTAGATCATTATTTATTGAAGAAATGCAAATTAAATCAACTCTGAAATATCACCTCATATCTATCAGATTGGCTTAAATGTTAAAAAGGCAAAATGATAAATGTTGAAGGGGACATTAATACACCATTGATGGACCTGTGAACTAATCAAACCATTTTGGAGAACAATCTGGAATTATGCTCAAACAGTTATAAAACTGTTGTGTATACTTTTTTAACCCAGAAATATTACTATTAGGTTTATTTCCTAGGGTGATCAGGGCAAAAAGAAAAGAATCTATATGTTCTCAAATATTTATAGCAGCTCTTTTTGTAGTGGCAAAGAACTGGAAACTGAGAAGGGATGTCCTTCATTTAGAGAATGACCTCTATGAAGCTATGAAAACACCTTATGTGTATGTCCACCTTAATAGAAAGAATTGATATAATAATAGCAAACAAACAAGATGAAGTCTTATATATGGATGTCTTCTTGGTAAATGACACTTTCTCCAGGATAGAGATGGAAGGGTGGGAGCTACTTGGGAATTTTAATGTCTTAAATTCATTCATTCTACCTAGCTATCTCTAGCAGATCATATACCTCTCACTGTTATGCAAAGGAGATGTATTATCAGAAAGAATGTATAAAATTAATGCACCCAGGATAAGAATGGAAGTGGCCTACTGGGGAAAAAATTTTATAGCATATGTCTCTGTTTCCAAGATATATAAGTATTAGTAAATTATATATTTTATATTATATATATAATTAGGGAATGATGTATATATTATATACAATTAAGGCATAATTTATGCATGTGCATATATAATTTCTTAAATGGCCATTCTCCAATACATAAGTGATTAAAGGATATGAAGAAACTGTTCTCAGAAGAAAAATTGCAAAGAAAAACCACACACAAGAATCATCCAAATCCCAAATAGTAAAATAAATGCAAATCAAAACAACTCTAAAGTTTCACCTCACATCCTGAAAATTGGCAAAGATGGCAAAAAATGGCCACAGTCAAAACTGAAGACATTGTAGCTTGAAAGGGGCAGCTTGGTGGTGCATTGGATAAAGTACTATGCCTGAAATCAGAAAGACTTGAATTTAGATCAATGTCAGACACTTACAAGCAATATGACATTGGGTAAGTCACTTAATCCTGGTTGATTCAGTTTCCTTTTCTATAAAATGAGCTGGAGAAGGACATAAAAAATCACTGCAGTCTTTTTTGAATGTCATTCAATTAAGACACAAAGATAATGACAAGAAGCATTTCATTCAAGTAGCATAAGATGTAAGAAATACAATGATTGTTTTATCCATCTAAGGTGTCACCTCCATGCCCTGTCCCAGGCCATTCTTCCTTTGCTTCTACTACCCAGAGGTTCTGGAGAAACAAAGGGGCGTTGTTGTCCCTTTCGTACTGCACCTAGATACCTGGCTGCTGATTCTTCTCCCATTATTGATTGTGGACCTGTCAGGAATCCATCACCTTTTGGATGAGGTAACTTTTGAACTCCCAACTTATAAGTTCATAAATAAGATATAAGAAAGGACCTCAGAGGTCATTTAGACCAATACTTCATTTTACAATCAATCAGTCAACAGCTATTAAGTACCTACAATATACCAAACTTTATGGTAAGTGCATATAAATAAGGAAACTGAGACTCAAGGTGGTTAAGTGAGTTGCCCAGAATCACACAGCATCTGAGGCTGAAGCTGAACCTAGAACCTAACTGTAAGTTTAGAGTCAGCATTCCTTCCACTGATCCATTCTCTTGGGATTCTGGGAAATGACTAAGTCAACTGGCTTTCTACATATTCAGCTAGATGACTTGCTGGTTGAAACAAAAGTTAAAATTATCCCTAAGTTAGAAAGATAAGAAAAATGAAAAGATATTGGGTGTGATTGCAGTAGCTAAGCCCAATTGGTTTTGATCAGGAGTCAACTCAAAAAAGATGGGCAAAAATAGTCATGTTGTTGATCATCTTCATTCCTTAAGTGTCATTTGTATTAAAGATAATAATAGTAGCCAACATTTATATAATACTTTGTTTAAGTGGAATTTTACATTCCTCAAATCAGTTGTCACAAGGGAGTCGAGAGATGTCAGAAACAACCTCAGCCAACAAATCCTCCAACTATTTGCCAGGAGGAAAGAAATGGAAGCTAAGGGTAGCCCTGGGTTAGTGTTTAAGCTTATTTGCACCATACAGGGAGAAAAGGCAACTGAAGATTGTGGGGAGCATCTTTTCACCCACACAACTTAAGAAGAAATAAAAGGAAATGAGCCTGGAGAGATGCCCAATTAAAACCAGATCATCCCAAAATCAGGAATGACCATTAAACCCAGTCAAACTCCCAAAATCCTACTCTCCTTCCAGAATCTTCTCCCCGGGTTGTGTCTAAATTCTCCTCCTTTCCTCTTAAAAGACAATCCATGCATTTTTCTCTATCCCTTATCACTTATCCTTACAACTTATATTGGATGGGGACTAAAGAAGGGCCACAAACATGACCTTGAGTTAAATCAGTTGAAGAGATACTGTCTAAATACCATAAGATTATTGAAGGACTTTGAACAAAAGGCATGGCATGATCAGGCAGCTAGGTGGTGCAATGGATGTAATGCTGGACCTAGAGTTAGGAAGACTCATCTTCCTGAGTTCAAATCTGGCCTCAGACACTTACAAGCTACGTGAGCCTGGGTGAGTCACTTAACCCTGTTGACCTCAGTTTCCTTATCCTTAAAATGAGCTAGAGAAGGAAATGGCAAACCATTCCAGTATCTTTGCGAAGAAAACCCCTAAAATGCCAAATGTAACTGAACATGGGGCGATCAGATCTGTGCCTAGATCACATTTGGACGATGCTCCAGCAAATGAAATCATTCCAAGCTTCTCACTGACCCAAAAAGCCATCTTTTTAAAACCGATATTTTCTTGGTGATGCTCTATGTGGCTGTGAATCAAGGAATATTAGTTTCAAAGAACTCAAAATAGCTTGTCATCCAAGGGGCAAAGGAAATCTGTAGGGCGACAGAGTGTAAGTCAGCAGCAATATATTGTCAACAATGATTTCCGAGCAGAAGGTGACAAAAAATATCATCACAGATATAATATAATAGGAGTAGAAAAGGAGGTAGGTGAGTCATGTAACAAGAGCAGGTGGGGGAAAACTGACTGTTGCCCTGGGAAACATGTATTAGTTTATAAAACAAACACCAGCCATGAAGAGAAGACATAGGGAAGAGCACATATGGGAAATTTACAGAAAGAAATGGACAAGAATCATAGGAGGTGGGAGGAATGAATTTATTCTGCTTCTCCTTCCTGGTGGGAAAATTATTTCTCACTCCACATTCATAAGAGCATGAATCCACTGATCTATTAAAGTCAGCAAAAATTCACTAATTCAGACTCTTTGAAGGGATGGCTTATCTGAATTAGGGGGAATTATCTATTTGCCATTGTACATATGTATGTGTGTATATGCGCATATATATAATAAATGAGGCTTAGTTTCCTTTACCTAAAAACAGATACACTTAACTGTCAGAGCTCTCACCTCAGAGACTAATTATGCACCATAAACCTTCTACAAATAGTCTCCTACAAGGTCTCCCCACCTATATTCTCCCTCCCACCATTCTTATCCATTATATTAATGCCAGATCATTCTTCCTTAAGCACACGCCATGGCTTTGCTCAAAATCCTTCAATAATCCATGTTTATAGAAAAGTATATTTAAAGAAATTGAATTGATTAAACTCAATTCTGCAAATATTTAAGTGCCTTCCATATGCAAACCACTGGCTTGGAGAGATAAAAATATAATAAGCTGTCATGGAACTTACAGTCTAGTTTGAATGGGTAACAAAATGGGACAGAAATGGGACACTAATGGCCAACATGGAAATGGTGCCAGCAGATAGCGATGGGAGATTCGAGCACTGACCCAGGGAATGCTGAATGAATGTTTGTTGGCTGACTGAGAAAGGAAAGGCTTTTTATATCTGTCCAAGGACCAAAGGCTTCGTGGAGTGGGTGACATTTGCATGAGGTCTTGGAGGACAGCTAGCATTTCAATAATCAGAAGTAAGCAGTAGACTGGAGGCATAGGGAAACACTTGAGCAAAGATCTGGGGTTGGGAGAGTAAGTGAGCAGCAACTACTGTGACAGAGAAGTAGTCTTTCGGAGAAATGAAGAGAAACCACATCGATTCAACTTTCCATCGCCAGATTGCCAATTTTGCCCATAGGCAAGTGGCTAGGGCAGAACTGTGGGAGAGGGATGGGACAGGATCTTCGAGCAAGACCTTAGGAGAAGAACAGAGTAGGAATGGAGAGGGGAATCAGGACCTCAGACTCAGCCTTTCAGGCAGAGGGATGCTGCTGCTGCTGCTGTCAGTAAAGTCTCAGATGCAGGTTCAGAAGAGACTAAGGAGGTAGAATTGCAGAATCTTTAGATAGCTAGTTTAAAGGGGCTAAAGCCAGCAACTGTATACTGGAGACTGACCCAGGGGCATCCCTATAGTTGTATTGTCTAGACCCAAACCAGATTCGAAAGCCTAGCTCTTAATCAGACCATCTAGTGTTCCCCGAAAGGTTAGAGCTCCTGGCCCAAGCTGCCCCTATAATCCTTGATGAAGGCAGCATGAAATACCTTGAAAGTATAGTAGATTACCCCAGGCCACAACAGTACAAGGGAATTTGCCAGGCCTGGCCTTAACACAGACTCTCAACTCAGGAAGTAAGGCTGGAAGAATGAATAAGCAAAAAAAAAAAAAGATGAAGATCCATTATGAGACCAGGGATGCCCAAGACCCAAATGCAGAAGTGGATAATGATTCATAAACTCCTACAAGCAAAGTCTCAAAGAAAAGCATAGATTGGCCACAAGATCAAATGAAATTCCTAGGAGAAATCAAGCAGAGCCTCTTCTTGAAAGTTTTAACATGGCTTTATAAAGGAAATGAGATCACTGGAGGAAATAATTTGATAGAAATGAGAGCTATGGAGGAGAGTTTGGAAAGAGAATGAAAACTTAGCGTATGAGTTCTAATTTTTTAAAAGTAAATTTAGTTTTTAAATATTAAAAATTTAAAGTAAAAATGTAAGATTTCTCACACACAAAAATTAACTAATCTAGAAAACAAATTAAGAAGGAATCATTTCAGAATGATTGGAGTACCTAGGAGCCTTGGTCAAACACAAAGCTTGAGCACATGTGTATGTATGTATTTATGTATGTATAACAGATTACATATGTATATGTGTGCATATGTATATACATGTCTCTCTCTATATATATATATCTCATCCTAAACCTTAGTCTACCACCTCTGTGACAGGGGATATCCTTCATGCCACGCACAGTGCCCAGCACAAAATTAAATAATAAAACTAAATAAAAGCTTGTTGACTGACTGACTTCCAACAAATAGGACTTCTTTTCAAAAACCGGTAAAGTCTGTTTACAAAGTCCTTCTAGAGGATTCTGATCTTATCCTCCTGTCCACTGAGTGCGTCCATTCTGGCAGGTCATTCGTATCAGACACTCGCTCTCTGCTTAGCTCAGCCCCTGCTAGGGATACAAAGGCAAGAGCAGAATGGTCCCTGTCTTTGAGGAGCTTACAAACCCTTGCTAGGATAGACACCGTGTTCATGTGCGTATACTTCATAGGGTATATGGGTATGTGTACATACACATACATACATACATACATACACATACATGTATATATATAGATATAATCTACTACTACATCTAGCAGACACATATACCCATATATGCAGAAAGTACCCCTTATGTTTTCCTCAGTTTCAGTCATTCATGGTCAGTCTGAAGCATCAGCAGTTGGCCAGTGAGTGCAGTGGTCACCCTCCCAGCTTCAGTCCCTTCTGCTTCAATTTTACCCCTTTTTTAGGGTGCTTGGGAGTCAGGGAGGCTACGGAGCACTGAGCGGAGGGACAGGATCAGGGAGAGAGGGCACATACACATGGGGGTCGGTAGAATTTTGTTTATATCTGTGGTAGGACTTGGCATGTATCCCCCTCACATGTGGGAGCCTGCTGTATACACATGTAAATTAAATTATGTGTACATTATTCTATTTTTGTGTATATATACATATGTATATCTAAGTTTTCTATATCATTTATTCTGTATATTGTAAAGGCAGCTTGGTGGCACAGTGGAGAGAGTAGAGGGTCTAGAGTCAAGAAAATTCATCTTTGTGAGTTAAAGCATGACTTCAGACAATAGCTATGTGACCCTGGATAAGTCACTTAACCCTGTCTATCTCAGTTTGCACCTCTGTAAGATGAGCAAGAAAAAGAACTCGCAATCCATTCCATTATCTTTTTCAAGAAAACTCCAAATGGGATCATGAAGAGTCAGATAATGCTGAAAATGACTAAAGAGGGAAAAATGAGACTATATTGTAAATGTGCGTGTACACACACACACACACACACACACACACACACACACACACAGTCTCCCTTTTGTGCTACTTATTTTGTATAGTCTTATGTAGCATTCTTTCCCATGGTTAATTCTCTAACTCCTATTACAATGTGTCAGCCATGTCCCCAGAGGGCTGGTAGTAGTAGTACTCTCTGCTGGTCCTATATAGTCTATCTCTTATATACGGGCTCCGAGTGTCACTGAAGTTTCTAGCACCGCTGCTCATGAGCCCCAAACTTTGCCCTTCAAACTGATTAGCAGCCCATAACCTCAATTATTGAGGAAAAGCTATTGGCTGAGCTGGCCTTGGAAACTCAGGTGGAACTAAGAATTGTAATAATTGAATGAATATTTCTACCCAGATTTATATTTCAGAAAGCTCATTAGAAAGGGTAGACAACCATAGTTTAAATCTCATCATTCCTCTAAGGAAGCTGACCACAAGGCTGCCAATGCCTTCCTCTTTCCCCCTTACTTGTCTGCTCTGTTCTCAGCAAGAAGCCCCCATCAAGAGCTCCCCCTCACTTTTTATTGACGTAGAGCACGTTCATGGACACAAAACCTGGTGTAACTGTGTTATGTGAGGAATGTTGGAGGACAGGTCAAGCTACTCAGGAGGGGGAGGGAAAGAAGTTCCTTGACACAGAATCATCCCCCACGAGCAGAGAAACCCTCTCCCTCAAACACACAGAAGATCCATGTGGAGAAGGGAAAAGAATGTCAAGTACAATGATCATGACACATACATGGCAAAAGGATGGCTTTGTGGGGTTTGAAATTAACATACAATAACTAAAGTATTATATTTTATGAAGTTTATTAATAACAACTAGAGTAAAAGCTATCTAAACCACCCAGCCTGGTCAAGAAAGAAGAGAGGAGGGAGGAGCTACAGAACTTATAAAAATAAATAAAGTGACCATGCAAATGTGGAGGCATAGGAAAAAGGGGAAAGGATTCTAGGTGATACAGAAAGGAATTTTGGGTAATGTAGTTTTAGGGGTTCAAGAATTTCCAACTATCCAGTTTATAGCTCCATGCCAATTGAAGTCCTCTTCTCCCTTTATGGAGTCCTCAGGAAGTTCCCCTTCAGGTAGAGCTCTTAGTTGGGCTGTGGGGATCACTGATCCCCCCCACCCCAGAGAGGCCTGAATCTATCTTTCTTGACTGGGTCTGTGTTTGTTTTCTGTTTCTCTCCACTCTAATTTGGGTGTACCATCTCCAATGGCATGGCCAATTGGAGGGGGAAATGAAAACCTCACAATGGGCTCGAGCCCCCACCTCGGTTTTCTGGAATAGGCACCAAATGTCTACTTCCTTAAACTGCTCCTGAGATTAGGAGTTGCTGAAGGAACCCTGACTGCTTAGATCTGAATTGGAATGCAGTATTATATGTAGGTTCAAAGCTACGCCCGATTCTTTCAGCCAATCACAAAGCATCTCAACTATTTCACTTGCCCCAAATTGATGAAGAACTGATTTGCACTTGGTTTATACATTTGATTAATTGATTGATTTAAATGAGTAGTCTGGGCCTTTGTGTCAGCATTAATCCAGCTAGAGAAAACAACCCCAACCTTTGTAAGCAAGAGTTTCTCTTCTAATAGAACGTTTCTCCCCAACGACCAATTGATTTTTGTCTCTGAATCTCCAGCACCTAGCTCAGTGCTGACTGTTAATGACTGATGGCTGATTAGACAACTCATATAACCCATCCAACCCACTCCATTTCCCAGCCCATGCAACCTTCATGTAGATAACTAAATTCCTTGAAATTAGGGATTGTGCCATTTTTTTCACCTTTGAAAAATATGCCTAGCACACAGTAGGCACTTAGTAAATATCTCATTGAACCGAATTCCATTTAATAGGTGTTTTTGTGCCTCTAAATAACAAGCCTTCATTTTTCTGATACCAAAGGGAAAACAGTCCTCTCTTTTCAGAATGTTTCAGAACTCCCCAAGCCCACCAGGAGACACATCAATGAGCTAAAAGGGAAGGGCCAATCTTTTGCTCCATCTAGCCTTGGCATAAACCATTTCCTTCTCAACCGTGTCACATAGGGCTCCCATGTGTCATCTGGAACTACTTTCCGACAGTTGGTTTTTTTAACCATTTACTCTTTTCTCCCCTCCAACATGTCTTTTCTTGGACCTCTGGGCTCCTTCCTTCCTAAGTCAGTCTCAACTGTAGTATTTTCCTCTGTCCAAATGCTCTTCCCTTTTTTAATCAGCACCCAGGCAGTCCTTCCAGGAAGCCAGCATTGTCTGCTGAACTACAAAGGGAGAAGGGGAGGCTCCAGCATACTGTAGGCTGCATTTGTCTTCAAGTCACTGGAGGGAGCTCAGTAAACACGGATATTGATTGCAGGGAATGGAGGAGGCAGGCCAGCTCCTTGGAAAGAAATGACAAGGTTGTATTAGAAGCTGGACTGTAAGAACTGAGTCTGGAGGAAGCCTGGAGCTCTGAATCATTCATCCCGTTCCAAGCCTTCCAGAGGAAATAAAAGCTCTTATTGACTGAGTAAAATACCCTCATCTCACACTTAATTCTTATTTTTATTTTTGTTGTCATCATTTTCAAAGCTTTATTTACTCTTTTTCCTAGAAAGGGCTCCAGATACCTTGTCAAGCTTAAAATTAAGTGACAGGAGTTTGGGATCCATAGAACACCCAGAGAGACACAGACATCCTCCCCAGGAGATATTGTGTGCTCCTGAAGCACGTGGGGAGAATCGATTGGGAGCTCAAATAAATTGCTTTGTTACTGTATATAGCATTTGTTTAGCCTCTGCCTCTGATGGCTTGACTTTGCTTAACATGCATTTGATGATGCTTTAGCAATTGTCTGGCATCATTAAAAAGAAAGGATTGAAAGTGCTGAAGCATTCATAGCCCCTCCAGAGGATTTCATTGGGCTCCATTGGGGTGGCCTTGTGGACACCTCCTTTGTGAAAGACAGATGAAGGGCAGTGCCACTAAGCGAGGAGAAAAAGGTGAGAAGGAAGGAGGGAAGAGGATGGAGGAAAGGCAAGCATGAAATGTGATTTTTGCAGGTGCCAGGCATCAGGCTAAGCCCTGGGGGGACAAGTACCAGCCTAAAGATAGTCCCTGCCCTGAAGGAGTTTACATTCTAATGGGAAAAGACCACTTATAAAAAGGAGCTGACCAGGATGGGCAAAGGAAGAGGGGAGAGAGAGAACAGGAATCATGTAACCATGGAAAAATATTTTTAAAATAAAATTATATCAATAATGAATAAAAACTTCCTTGTTTTGAGGGCAGGTGGGTAGCTCAGTGGATTGAGAGCCAGGTCTAGAGACAGGAGGTCCTAGGTTCCAATCTGATTTACTACCTGTGTGACTCTGGGCAAGTCACTTAACCCCCATTGCCTAGCCCTTACCACTTGTCTGCTTTGGAACCAATACATAGTATTGTTTTTAAGGTGGAAGGTAAGGGTTGGTTTTTTTCTAATAATAAATAAATTATATTGCAAAAAAAAAAAAGGAGCTGAAAAGTGATGAGAGGAGCAAGTTCTGGGGTGGGGGGGTATGGTGTCAAAGATGGGATTTAGAAACACAATCAGGAGGGGAATGAAGCATGTCCAGCCTGTGCCCTTTCCTATAACGGAAGACTTAAGAAAGAATGTACCATGGGGAAAAGGAGGCTAGCCTAACAGAGTTTTGTTCCAGGATGAGAAGGCCCCAATCACTGGGGGGATGGGGGAGGTAGGGGGACAGCAGAGGGGGAGTTCCAGTGTGGAAAGGCAGCTGAGTTGTAGTAGTAAAATCCAAAGTCACAAGCAAAACAAAAAAGAGGAAGGAGAAAGTAATGGGAAGGAAAAGTGATTAGTAAAAAAGAAAAGAAAGAAATAGGAAAGGAAAGAAAAAGACAGAAGAGAGGTGGTAGAGAGGGAGAGATGATGAGATCTTGTAGCAGTTTTCAAAACCCATCTTGTAAGTGGCCATTTGTATGATATAGTGAAAAAGACACTAGCCTGGGAAGCAAGAAACCTGGGTTCTAGAGTGGGGTGATTAGGACTTTGCCCCAGCGCCCTGAAATCTCAAAAGTACTGATTGTAGGGATACTCCCTCAATTAGAAAATAAAAGTTACTGCACTGCAGAAGAGCTCAGACCTAGCCCTAGACTGTTCTCCTCCCTGGAGGCATCTCCTGACTTTTTCTATAGGAGACACTGCCCTTTACCGCCCCCCCCCCCCCCAAAGCTGCCTCACCAGGATCTCTCGCCCCAAGTCGTCTTGTGTCTTGGATTCTCTTCCCCAAAATTTGCCTTTTAAAAGATAAGTTAAAAGTTGTTAGAGGGGGTATTTTTTATTTTCTTTTTACGACGTTCCCTAGCCATGCTTCTGAAGTTTTCGGTAGGCATCCATTGGCCCTCCAGGTTCGATTGCTTATTCGCTCCCTTGACATGGGATATTCAACCGTTCTGAGTTTCCTTATTCCCAGCCATAAAGTGCAGAAAGGGGACTGTATGAGTCCCCTTTACTTTCTCAAGTTTGAGGCCTCCCAGATTGGCCACCCAAAAGATCCTCCCCGCTGAGGGAGCCCCTCGGTCCAGGAGGCAGGGGATCCTGAATCAATCCTCTGCAGAGCCAGCAGGTTGGGTCTTGGAGGGGAGGGAGAGAGCGAAGATAAACGAAGAGTTTCTTCTGAGACAATAAGGGTCCTTGACCAATGCCGGAAAGGCTCCGGTCTGCATTTGCTCCCTCCACGCAGGCACACAGCAGGCAGTGATGGAGCGTGCCCGCGGAGAGCCTTCCAGATGAGAGGAATTGTGTAAATGGAAATTGTCATCACCATCCAGCGAATAAATGAAAGAGATGTGCCGCAGCTCGTCTGGTACTGGAAGGAAAAATTGGACCCTGAACAAAAGCATTATTAATTTATGGAACAGCCTAGATCCGCCCCTGGCAGCTTCCTTTATAAACACCGCTGAGGCCTGAAATGCTTGAATAGCATCTAAATGCACAGCTTCACTATGTAAAAACAGAGGCCGGGCATGGCTTTGGGGCCTCGAGAAAATTGTTTCCTTCCACGATTTGCTGGAACAAAAGCAGCCGAGTAGGCGAGGCTTCCCCATTCCAGGTGCTGAATGTTTCCTCCGCAATGAAATTAGAGACAATATTGTGGCAGCCGCTTTATTTTCCCTCGAAGTTCAGCTCGAATTTGCAACTGACAAAACGTAGTCCTGTAAATGCCGCTAGTGCGTGACACGCTTGTATCTCTGCGTAAAGTGAACGCGGCTGGCGGCTGGGGAGGGGGACGAGGCGGCCTCTGGGAGCATAAACAGCAACCCCGAGGGACGCGTTTCGGCAATGGGGCTATTGAAGTGGCCGAGTCACAGTTGGCTAATTTAGAAGATGAAGCTGGTGGACTCTGCTGTGCGGGAGAGATGGATCGCGCCTGTATTCCTTCTTTTAAAGGCAGAAAATCTCGCTAGTAATGGCTAGCTTGAGAAAGGTCGTAAGGAGGAGGAATTTTTTGTTCCGGGAGAAAATACACCAAACCTTCCCGGGGTTCTATAGACCACCCGGGAGTTGCCTATCTTCGCTAATCATTCTTACCAATTGAGGACTAATCATGGTTTTGCTATGCTGCTTAATATCTACAAATAGTATTAGCATAGTCAGAATCTTCTGGATGTGGCACCTCCGAAATTCAGCACCCTGGGCAAAGCCCCAAGTCACCCTGTCTTAGTTGCAGCTGTGATCAGGCGACAGTGGGGCAGAGTGCAGATCACTCAACCAATGAACAAGCATTTAAGTGCTTCTTAGGTTCCAAGAACTAAGAGAACAGAAGATACAAAGTAAAAAAGGAAACCATTGCTGCCTTCAAGGAGTTTACATTCTATCTGGAGGGGTGACACATACATCTGTAAATATGGGCAGAAAGGATACAAAGTAGATTTGGGGCGAAGGGTTAGAGCATCTGGGAGAGTCCGGAAAGCTTAATAGCAACAGACTCAAATCCTAGCAGTCTTCAACAAGTCCATTTGGGGGTCTTGCTTTTCCTCATTTAGAACCAGAAAAAGAAAAAAGATGGATCTGATCCAAATTTCAATAATTTTTACAAACAGTTATGAAGTTGTTACCTTGTAGCATGTCCTAGACATGGCACTGGCACCACAAGGACAAAAATTAAATTCCTCCCCCTCAAAGTGCTTATAGAAAATGTTTCAGAATAACAAAGCTTCTTGCTTAAAAAAAAAAAAAACTTTTGTGGTAAAGTGTAAGTGATTTGTTATCCACCTAGCTAGTGCGGAATCTCCCTGACATGGAGCAGAAAATGGGCCAATGTGCACACTAAGCATGCTGGGAAGTTTAAAAAAAAAAAAAAGTCTTCAATAAAGATTGAAATACCCCTGTTGTCATTTCATTCCTGGATGACTCTTCATGGCGCCAGTTGGAGTTTTCTTGGCAAAGATACTGTAGTGGTTTGCCATTTCTTTCTCTAGTTCATTTTATAGATAAGGGAACTGAGGCAAACAGGGTTAAATGATTTGCCCAGGGTCTAGATTTGAACTCAATTCTTCCTGACTCTAGGCACAGCATCTATCCACCATCCCACCTACCTTTCCCATCACATAAGTATCACTAAATTTCAAATATATAGAGATTCTCTTGCAATTCCTAACTTTGCTAATTCATTTAAATTAATATAATTGATTTTAGGTAAATTATAGCTACCTTGTAAAGAGATTGCAAAGATAATCCAGCTCATAAAAATTCTATTGAGTTTGCAAACTTTTTATGGGCCTTGTCCATACTTAACAGTATATTTTCCTACCATGATATATTTTCTGAAATCCCCCCTCCATCCCCAGGAAAATAAAACTTCTTGGAAGGCAGGAATGTTCTCATTTTCCTTTCTGTATCCCAAACAGAGCCTTGAACAAAACTGGTACTGAATAAATGTTGGAATTGAAAGGAATTGACTTGGTAACCTCCCAGCTGCCAACCAATGTGGTCAGATCCTGAGGCCTCTCCTATGATTCCATGAAGACCATCTAATTTCGGAGTCCCTGTGATTGTAAGGCATGGCCTGTTATCAAGACAAGTTCCTGGTTTAAATGTTAGCTTCTGCAAAGAGGGGATGCTGGGAAGGGGAGGGGAAGAGAGAGGAAGGACAAGGAAAGATTTTTTGAATTGACACAGTCTGATGTCTTTGGCCTGGGCATCAAGTACCTAATTCACTAATCTAAAAAGAGATGCAAAAAAGGGGTAGCTGGGTAGCTCAGTGGATTGAGAGCCAGACCTAGAGATGGGAGGTCATAGGTTCAAATCTGGCCTCAGACAGTTCCCAGCTGGATGACCCTGGGCAAGTCACTTAAACCTCTGTTGCCTTTAAGGGTTAAAAAAAAAAAGGATTTCAGGCTAAAAAAGAGATGCTAAACTGAATGGGGAATATTTTCTTTTCAATCCCATTGAACACACACACACACACACACCCCACTCAAGTATATCCACCCACTCATGCTTAGTCAATGAAATAACCTTTCAGGTCATATAAAAAAATAATTCACTATCATCCAATTCGTAGTGATGAACTTTGTGCCACTGCATGTCATCTGTGCCTACATGTGACAGGAGAATGCTCGCATTTGACAATACTGAACACGCTAACTCACATCTGTAAATCAGAAGGATTATAAAAGAAGGCAGAGATTTCCCGGACCCAGAACAAAGACTTGGCAATTACCTTCCCAGGTAGTTTGTACATGCTGGACTGACAGGCTGTCTCCTTATCTGAATTCAGATAATTGGAAATGAGATTTTTTTTAAGGACAGTTAACTTTCATGGCATGTTTTACTGGGCATCCTTCCCACTGCCATGGCAGAGTAAATAAAGATCACAAGAAGAATCCCTTGGCAGCTCAGTCCAACTCCTAAATGTGATATCAGAAAATGTGTTTTCCACTGAAGTAGTCAGTCTATTACTCTCCTCTGAACTGACTGGGCATTGAAGGCAAAATGCTGATATCAAGTTCTGATTCCTTTACAGAGTTGACTATGCGACTAATGAACTATTGGTGCAGTTGTGAACTGGTCCAGCTAGTCTGGAGACCAATTTGGAATTATGCGGAAAGAGCTATAAAACTATACACACTGAGGTAGCTAGATGGCTCAGTGGAAAGAGAGCCAAGCCTGGATATTGGAGGTCCTGGGTTCAAATCTGGCCTCAGATGCTTCCCAGCTGTGTAGCCCACTAAACCCCACTTGCCCAGCCCTTACTACTTTTCTATCTTGGAACCAATGCTTAGTATTGATCCTAAAATGGAAGATAATGATTTAAAAAACAAACTACACATACCCTTTGACCTAGCAGTACCACTACTAAGTCTAGATCCCAAAGAGATCAAAGAAAAAGGGAAAAGACCTATTTGGACAAAGATCTTTATAGCAGCTCTTTTTTGCGATGGCAAAGAATTGGAAATTGAAGGGATGTCCACCAATTCGGGAATGGCTGAATAAGTTGTGGTATGTGATTGTACTATAAGAAATGATGAGTAAGATGACAAACCCCCTAAGATTCATGTGTATTGATGCAAAGTGAAGTGAGCAGAACCAGGTGGTCATTGTACATAGTAAGGGTGATCCACCATGAAAGGCTTGACTACTCTGATCAAGACTCTTGCCAAGGGGCAGCTGGGTAGCTCATTGGATTGAGAGCCAGGCCTAGAGATGGGAGGTCCCAGGTTCAAATCTGACCTCAGATACTTCCTGGCTGTGTGACCCTGGGCAAGTCACTTAAACCCCATTGCCTAGCCCTTACCAGTCTTCTGCCTTGGAACCAATACATGGCAAGGGTTTAAAAAAAAAAAAAGACTTGATGAAAAATGCTGTCCTCCAGAGAGAGAACTGAGGAACTCTGAGTACAAGTTTAAGTATAATCTTCCTACTGTATTTTTTATTTTATGACATGGCTAATATAGAAATGTGTTTTGCATGATTTTACATGTATAATGGATATCATACTGCTTGCTTTCTCAGTGGAGTAAGGAGGAGAGAGAGAATTTCAAACTAAAATTTCTTTTTAATGTTAAAAACATATAAGCATGATTTTTAAAGAGTCTACCAAATGTAAGGGATGGTGCCTTGTTATAATTGAAATTATCTCAAGACACAGAATTTGGGCAAGAATCTCAGTTCATTGGTTAGACCACCATCACAGCCAATAAAGTGACATAGATCAATGCTCCCCCCTCAAAGATCAGAGACCCCAAAGCTTGGTCAGGCAGCTCAAAAATAAATGGAGTTTAGGAGCTTATTATTCAGCTCCACCCTTGAACATCCCAAGACATCTCTTACTTGCTAAATAACTAATTAAGAGGTGGTCCATCAAACTATCCACCCCTCCCCATCCCAATGTCACAGAGAATGAATACACAGAAAAAAAAACCTGTCCCCTTCATTTACTAACCAAATTCTATTAAAAGGGACACATTTCTGGGGGTTCCTAAGAACAAAGAAAATGTAAAAACCTCTAGTCTGGATGGTGCCTGTATCCTCTCTAATATACAAGCCCTGATATAGGCATTAATACAGTATATGAAAAATACAAATCAATTCTCACACCTCCTAAAAAGTCTTCTCCATTCAGGGTCCACCTGACATATCACAGACTTACAGGATGTCAGAACTAGAAGGGACTTCTAGTTCTACCTGTATCTGAACAAAATCCCTTGACATCCTCCTTGACAAGCGTTCATTCGGCTTCCACATAAAGTAAAGGGTACTGGCTATCCCCTAAAAGCAGTTCTTTCCTTTTTGAGCCAACCGTGGCTAAGAGGAAGGTTTTTCCTGCACTCAAGTCTAAATTTGCATCTTTTCAATTTCAACTCACTGCTCCTGCTTCTCCCCTCTGGGACAAAGTCAAACATGTCAGATCCATCTTCCACGTGACAGCCCTCCAAATACTTACGAACAATTCTGTTTCTCTTTCTTTTTCCCTCCCTCTCTCCCAACATTGCAAAGCCTCCTGGTAGAACCTAGGCCTTTTGCCCTTGGTTTAATTAATTTACATTACTAATTACAGTAATGTTTCAAAAAATTTCAGACAACTCCGATGATGCATGGCAAAGCCAAATAGACAAGACTGGATAATCTGCCTTTTGGGATGATTTGATCCTTTTCTCTCCTTTACAGGCATGGAAAACTAAGATGTTCAAGGCCACTATCCCATCACCATATTAACTAATGCCCATACAAGTCTTTGAAGAGACTAAATGCCTACTAGAATGCCCATTTTGCTGCAGGGAATAAACTGGAGAGCATCAAAGAAGGCATTCAAAATGATGAAGACCTTGGATCAGAGGTCCCCAAACTACAGCCTGTGGGCTACATGTGGCCCCCTGAGGCCATGTATCTGGTCCCCACCTCACTTCCCGAAGGGGTACCTCTTTCATTGGTGGTTAGTAAGAGGGGCACTGTATGTGACAGCATGGCAGTGCTCACGAATAGTACTACTTCCAGTGACACAATCCTTTGCATGGCGCCTAAGAACAAGGCACCACACAAAGTATTATGTGGTTGCACAATGGAAGATGTCAGCATGGTGAGTGGCGATCTGGGGGAGGGGATTCTGCACTGTGTATACTGCTGCCTAGTTAGGGTTAGGATTAGGGTTAGGGTTAGGATTAGGGTTAGGGTTAGGGTTAAGGTTAGGGTTAGGGTTAGGTTTTTATAGTCTGACCCTCCAACTGTCGGAGGGACAGTGAACTGACCCTCTGTGTAAAAAGTTTGGGGACCCCTGCCTTGGAATATCTCTCAGATGAGAAGCAGTTGAAAGAATTAGGGATGTTCAGCCTAGAGAAAACTCAAGGAAGGGGAAAGAAAGAAAGGATATGATAGCTGTATTCAAGTAGTTGGAGACCTGTAATATGGAAAAGGGATTAAACTCTTGGTCATTCTGGAGAAAAGAACCAGGAACACTGAGGGGAAGACTTAGAAATAAGTGTGAACTTGATATATCAGAAAAACTGATGGTAGCCTAGGTATGTGGGAAATTTTCTTAAAATTTAACTGTCCAAAAGTGGAATGGGCCACCTCCAGAGGTGATGATTTCACCAGGTTTAGAGGTCTTCAAGCAAAGCCTGAATGAACACTTACCTAGGATGTTACAGTGGAAATTCTTTCAGGGTAAAAATTGGATTAGACAGTCAATGAGGTTTCTTCCAATTCTCATTACTCAATTCTGTGAATAAATTTTATTTTCTTTCCTCTCATTCTCTACTTAACTCTCTACGGTCTGTCTTCTGACCTTATCATCCAACTGAGAGTTCTCTCACCAAAAGTACCAATCACCAAATCAAATGACTTTTTCTCAGCTTTCATTCTTCTTGATCTCTTTGCAGTCTGACTCTGCCAACTATTCTCTTTTCCTTGATATTCTCTTCTCTCTAGGATTCTACTCTCTCCTGGTTCTCTGTACCTATCTGATCAATCTATAGGTTCTTTGTTGGATCTTCATCTAGGTCATGCACATGAATAGTGTATGTCCTCACAGGGTTCTATCATGGGCTCTCTTCTCTTCTCTCTATCCTATTTTCCTTAGTGAATTCATGAGCTCCCATAAATTCAATTCTCATCTCTGTGCTGATGACTTTCAAATCTATTGATCTAGTCCTAGCTTTTCTCTTAACCTTCACATCTGGATTTTCAATTTCCTATTGGACATCTCAAACTGGACAAGCCATAAACATCTTAAACTCAACATGGTCAAAACTGAATTTTTGTTCTCCCAAATCTCCCCCATTCAAAACGCCATCCTCCCTATTGCCTAGGCTTGCAACCTAGGCGTCATACTCTAGTCTTTTCTCTGTCTCTCTGTGTCTCCATCCCTGTCCCTGTCTCTCTGAATCTGCCTCTGTCTTTCTCTGTCTTTCTGTCTCTGTCTCTCTCTCTCCCTCCCTCTTTATATCCAATCTTTTGCCAAAACCAGTTGATTGTACCCATGTAACAAATTATTGCCTACCTCAAGTCTCTCCACACTTCCATCCATCCTCCACTTAACTGAAAATGTGATCTTCCTGAAAAACAGATCTCACAGTGTCATCATCCTACACTATAGGACTTTTTCTTATATCCAGGATCAAATAGGATCCATTCTTTGGCCCCTCCCGCCTTTCCTTCTTACTCCTTACTCACCTCCATATACTCTTTGATACTGTGATAATTGCCTCCTTGCTATTCCACATACAAGCAATTCATTTTCCATCTGTGTGCGTTTTCCCTTCTTGTCTACCACGACTAGAATTTTCTTCTTCCTCATTCCTGCCTTCTGGATTCCCTTACTTCCTTCAAGACTCAGCTAAAATTCCAGCATTTATAAGAAGGTTTTTTTTCTGCTTTCCCTTAATATCATTGCCTTTCATCTATTAATCATCCTGAACTTATTATTTATATATCTTGTTTGTACATGATTATCTGCATTCTTTCTCCCATTGGACTCTGAGCTCCTTGAGAACAGAAGATGGATTTTACTTTTCTTCATATCCCCAGAAGTCCTCATAGTTGCTAACAGAATGCAAATGATTAGGAAATGCTTGCTAACTGAGAACTGACTAGGCAGTTTTCATATTCCAAGAAATCATCAATGAAAACTGCCCAGATCAATTAGAACCAGAGGAGGAAGCAAAGAAAGGATCCCCCATTCATCTCCTGAAACACTGAAAGGAAAATCCCTAAGAATTTTATAGCAAAAACCCAGCATTTCTACTTGATACAAGTATCTGGAAAGAACCAATTTAAGTATCAAGAAACACGATCAGTATCATACAAGACCTTGTGGCTTCTACTTAAAACTAGCAGAGATCTTGGAATAAAGTAGTCCAGATGACAAACGAAGGAGGTTTGCAACTAAGAATCACTTACCCAATAAAGCTGAGTCAAAAAATAGAAAGACCTTCAGCGGAATAAAGGGTATTCATGTACTTCTGATGAAAAGATAAAAGCTGAGTAGGAGCAATGAAATGCAAACTACATTCTAGGTCCAGAGAGACTTAGAAAAATAAATTAATTTCAGTAATTGGATGGAACACTATGCTGTGTGTATACAATATGATAATAATATAATTATTATTAATATATAATCATATTACATTACTTTATATATTTTATAACTATTTCATATTTTATTTTATAATACATGATATATACTATATAATAATGCTTGTAATACATAACATACAAAATTATATAACTCGGAACTCATATTAATTTTTATGTTATTTTTCTTTTTCATTTTATCATCATCATAAAACTTTTTTTTTCTAATAAGACCCAAAGGGAGGAAGTTTTCTAGTGAACAAAGACACCTTGTAGATTGAATCAGGAACACCAGTGCATAAAACATCTTAAAGATGTTCATTCACAATCCATTTTCATAACCAAAGCCCCATGAGAAATGGAACAAGACTCTCAGGAATATGGTTTCCCAGATTGTCTAACTTATGACCTTTATTTTCCAGATGAAAAGATGGGATGCAGAGAAGTAAGGAAATATGCCCAAATTCTATTTAGTTCAACAATAATTAATAAATGCCTCCTAAGGGGCAGGCACTATGTAAAGTATTTTATAAACATCATCACATTTGAGATTCACAACCCTGTGAAGGAGTTGCTATTATTCTGCCAATTTTACAGATGAGGAAACGGAGGCATAGAGAAGTGAAGGGACTTGCCCAGGTTCTCACATCTAGTAAGTGTCTATGGCTAGATTTGTTTATGGCTAGATTTGAAACCAGATCTTCCTGCCTCAGGGCCAGTACTCTATTCAAGAAGCATGAACTTATTTAAATGCTTTACATTGGGCATCCACGAAGCCATTTTAACCAAGGTATCTTTTTTTCCTTTTAAAATTTTACCTTCTCTCTTAGAATCAATACTGTGTCTATATTGGTTCTATGGCAGAAGAGAGCTAAAGGCTAGATAATGGGGATTAAATGACTTACCCAAAGTTACACAGAGAGGAAATGTCTGAGGCTAGACTTGAGCCCAAGATTGATAGTCTTGGCTCTCCATTTACTGAGCTACCTAGCTGCCCCCTCCCCCCCCCCAGTTAGATATCTTTTAATCAGTTTAGGAAAAGAGGCAGAGAGAGGTAAAGTGACTTGTCCAGGGTGACCTAGACAATGTCTGAGACCAGATCTAAATTCATTTCTTCCTGATTCAAAGTCGGATTTCCTCTCCTACACCACTTAGCTGCCTCTAACAAACAATCCTTGCAAAAGAATCCACTAAAAATGAAATCAGGATATCTTTTGAAACTCCTACTAATGTAAAAGTAATTGGCCATATCTATTCAAGCCCATCCCCTCCCCGACCGTGAACTCATATAATAATTAACCGGTATATCATGAAGAGGAAGCAGCTAGTGAATAGCAGATACAGCGTGGGATTGCAGGAGCAGGCATAATGGGGATGCCATTTTGAACACATACATCCTTGTTCTCCATCCTTGTGAAACTCAAGATTCATGTTGCATGTGCCGGCCATGCCATGTTTCTTTCATTATGCAGGGGCAATTAATGTAGTGTATGTTTTGCCTGTTAAGTACCATCTCATTATGTTTTCCCCTCATGTAATTCAGTTGGTGATGATTAAAATAATTTTTCAATGGAGATGTCATAGTGTAATGAAAAAATATACTAGGGGAACTGCAGCGAGCATTTGTAAACATCTTTATGAGGGCCCTGTTTGCAGTTACATAACACTGCATCAATGGGCTATAAAAAGATGACTTCAATTCCAGAGAAGAGCTGGAGCTTGCAGCAAAGAAAGGGGAGGGAAGAACGGCACTCTGTTGGGAGCCTGACATGTTGGAAGGAGAGTTTGACTTGGAGATGGGTAAGACCAGGGTTCCCGTCATGATTTGACTTTAACAAATATAAAGTATATGATCGGGACAACTGGGTGGCACGGTGAATAGTCTTGGACCTGAAGGAAGGAAGATTCATGTGTTGTATGACCCTGGGCAAGTAAGTCACTTAAGTCTGTTTGCCTCAGTTTCCTCATATATAAAATGAGGTGGTATAACCCTGCCCTGCCCCCATATCCAAGCAATTACCAGGACCTGTCATTCACCTCTGTACCATCTCTTGAATACACCCCCTTCTGCCCTCTGAATCTGTCTGCACGCTGGTGTTTTCCCACATTGCTTCACATCTTTGTTGACATCTTTTAGTCATATCTGACTCTTCATTTGGGGTTGTAGCAGTCCACACCTATGTGTGGACAAGGGAAATAATTAAAATGTAAAGATTGTCTTAGGAGAGGGTATACTCAGTCTTGCGCATGGCAAGAAAGGCACTGACCTTTGATCCCAACAGGTTTAGGCCCCAAATCAGGTTTCTTTGTTCTCACCAAACTGAAAAAGGATAGGCCTCTATCTTGTCACGATTTACATCTGAACCAATGACAATCCACTGTGTCTCCAATTAATATGCAGGGGTTTTCTTGGAAAAAATACTGGAGTCATTTGCCATTTCCTTTGCCTACCTCCTTTTACAGATGAGGAAACTGTAGCACACAGGGTTAAATGATTTGGCTACAATCACCCAGCTAGGAAGTGACTGAGGTCAGATTTGAACTCATGAAAATGAACCTTCCTGACTCTACCCTCTGCACCACTTAGCTGCTCCACAGGTCTAGAATAGTAGTAGCCTGTTGATATCCCTGCCTGCCTCAAGTCTCTCCTCCCTCTAATCCATTCTCCATTCAGCCCCTAAAATGAGTTTCCTACAGCTCAAATCTGACCATTTCACTCTTCAATAAATTCCAAGGCTCTTTTTCCCCTCCAGGATTAAATACAAAATCCTCTGTTTACCCACCCACCCACCCAAGTCCTTTATAAGTGAACCCCTTTTATCTTTCCTTTTGCCTTTTCTTACAATTCACTCCCTACCTTTTGCTTTTCTATCCAGGGACCATGGCCTCCTGGCTATTCCAGAAACAAGACCCTCTGGAAAGACCTCCATGAACTGATGCAGAGAGAAAGGAACAGAACCAGGAGAACGTTGTACATAGAGACTGATACATTGTAGCACAATCAAATGTAACTGACATTGCTACCACAAGACAATCCCAAGGGACTTTTGAGAAAGAATGTATCCACATCCAGAGAAAGAACTGTGGGAGCAGAAACACAGAAGAAAAATATATGATTGATCACATGGTTATATGGGTATAGGATGGGGGGTTGGGTTTTTAAAGATTACTTTATTACCAATATGAATAATATGGAAATAGGTTTTGAACAATGATATACATATAACCCAGTGGAATTGCTTGTCAGCTCCGGAAATGGGGAGGGAAGAGGAGAGGGAAAGAACATGAATCATGTAACTATGAAAAAATAATAAATACAAAATTTAAAAATTAAAAAAAAGACCCTCCATCCCTCAGCTCTGGCATTCTTTCTGACTGTCCCCCCAGCCTGGAAGACTGGATTTCATGTGTTCTCACTGCTGACACTCCTGGTTTCCTTTAAATCCCAACTAAAATCTCACCTTCTCTGGAAAGTAGTCCCCATCCCCTCTTCATTCCCATGCCTTCCCTCTGATAATTATTTCTCATTTATTCTCTCTCTCTCTCTTTCTCTCTCTCTATATATATATATATATGTATATATATATATATACACACACATATATCCTATATAAAGTCATTCTTTTATAGCCCATTTATATAACTGCAAACAGGTACTCATAAATCTCCATTGCAGTGCCTTCCCTCTGTTAATTATTCCTCCTTTATCCTATATATATATATATATATATATATATATACATACATATATATATTTCTATATATATAACCTATACATAGCTTTTCCATATTTGTTTGTATGTTGTCTCTGCTATTGAATGGGGATCTCCTTGAGAGCAGGGATTATCTCTCACCTCTTCCTGTATCCCCTTTGCTCAGTACAGTGTCTGACAGATGGCATGTTTTTAATAAATGTTTATTAATTGACTGACTGACAGATTTCTCAGAACACACTATTGAGGGAGCTGATAGATTTCTTTTTGCAAGAAAGCAGAAAGACAAGACATGTCCTCGGTGCCAGAGAATAGCTTTATTGATTAATCCAAGACTCTGCTGCGTTCTTACAACATCAGAGTGATGGGAAGTATGAAAAGCTTCCAGGTTGCTTATGCAAGAAGGGAATCTATCTGGAGAAATTCACAAGCTCAGTGCAGTGAGAAACACTTTGAACCATTAAGTTCCTGTAGGACGTTTGCAGTGAGAGATTCTACTAGCCGGGGAGATAGTTTTACAATTCTTCTTTAGAAAAATATTTTCCATCCTTTGGGGAGCCAACTGTTAAATTTTGGTCTTTGAATTTCCAGCATGTAGCACAGTTCCTACTACGTTTGGGGGTTGGGTCTAGACCTTTGATTTCATTCCTGGCAGGAAACTCTCAGTATGGAAATGCCCTCCACTGGTGTACTTGTCTGTAATGTTTAGTCTTAGGGAATAGTGTGGGGGCAGTGAGGGAGCAGATGATTTACTCAGGGTCGTGCAGCTAGTTTGGAAAGGATGCTTGTCTTTGTTTAAATTTTTAAAGGAGGAAGAACAAAAAAAATTCATCCAGCTGTTTTTTTGGTGTGTTTTTTTCCCCTCAAATTCACATGTTAACCCTTGGATGGCCATTGCTTTCCTGCTTGTGTCTATGAACTGATGCTGCTTGAAATCTGTTGGCTGGGCAGGGGCAGAGTAGGAAAGATACTACCACTGGACAGGAGCAGCCACGGGACCAGCGGTGCTGGACTTTCTGCTGCCTGAGGCCACCTGGAAAACATATGTGCCTCTGATACTGGCATCACTCCATGTCCAGCTGTTGCTCCATCTTGGAGTTGTGTGTCCTCAGTGACCAGCTTTCTAGCCAGGAAAAAGGAAGGATTTTTTCCTGATGCCACAGAAAAAACACAGTTGCAAAGTGGCATAAGGATTTCTACTTTAAAATAACCAAGATCTCTTTCAGTACCTCAATAGGCTGTACCAGCTGACTAAAAGCTCCCCTGGAGCCTGCCCTCCTGGAGGTAGCAGAGTGGATAGAGTGCCAGGCTTGAAGAGAGGAAGATCTCAGTTCAAATCCATCCTCAGGTACTTACTAGCTGTGTGACCTTGAAGAAGTCACTTGATCTCTGCCTGCCTCAGTTTCCAGATATAAGAATTTTAATAGCCTCTAACTCTTGAGTGTTGTTCTGAGGATCAAATGAGATAATATTTGTAAAATGCACAGCACGGTGCCTGGTACCAAGGAGGCACTTAATAAAATGTCTTTCTTCCTTCCTGATAAATTGAGAAGGATTCAAGTAAATGCCCGGTAGAGCAACTTGACCAGCCTGCATTGAGAGAGAGCACATTTGCCATGTGCTCTTCCTCATGTTTACACAAACATTTATTAAATACTTACTGCGTACAAGTTCTTCCATCAGACATTGAAGGCCCCATAAGCCCAGGATGACCCTAGATCTTTGGGGGTTTTTAGCCTCCTCTCCGAAGCTCAATATATTGTTGGGGGGGGTTTGTTCTATTGAGGTCATTTTAAATGGCAGTGTACTGGCAGAATAGAATAATGGAAATCACACTGCTTTTGGAGTTTGAAGACTGAGGTTTAAATACTAATTTTGCTAATTATTACTATGTAGACCTTTGGCAACTTAATTTCTCTGAACCTCAGTTTCTGCATCTGTAAAATGAGGAGAATCACACTAGAGGAACTTTGGGTTCCTTTATACCTTTAATTCAAAGTGACTCAATTGAAAATAAAATATCTATCAAGCACCTACTATGTGCGAGGCCCTACACAAAAGAAAGCCCAAAACAAAACGACTAGGACCTTTCCTTGAGGGGTTTACATTCTGCCGGGCAATGAATTACTTGAGGGGTCTACCAAGCACCTATGGAGAACAACCTTGAAGGAAACAACAACATGAAAGATATCAATGATCTTTCTATTTGTGAAGTCTTTAGTTATAAAGGATACACTCCCCATTTCTTCCTGAAATACCTTAATGTGTAATAAAGAAAAAGCTTGGCACAACCAACTACAAACAACACACCTGACAGTAAATGTATGTAAGACCCACACAGAGTCTCCTATCCAACGAACATTTCTTCTCCAAGGCCAAGAGAGCGATCAATACAAATTCAGTCTGTTGGCCATGTTTAATTTTTGTGAAAATTTTATTTAATTAGTCAAATTAGAATATTTTTCCATGGTTACAAGACTCATGTTCTTCCCCTCCCCTCCCACCCCTCCAGTAGCCGACGCACAATTCCACCAGGTTTTACATGTGTCATTGATCAAGACCTATTTCCCTATTATTAGTTTTTGCACTAGGATGATCATTTAGAGTCTACATCCCCAATCATATCCCCATTGACCCATGTGATCAAGCAGTTTCTTTTTTCTTCTGTGTTTCCACTCCCACAGTTCTTTCTCTGGATGTCGATAGTGTTCTTTCTCATAAGACTCTCAAAATTGTCCTGTATCATTGCATTGCCACTAGTAGAGAAGTCCATTACATTTGATTGTGCCACAGGGTATCAGTCTCTGTGTACAATATTCTGGTTCTGCTCCTTTCCCTCTGCATCAGTTCATGGAGGTCTTTCCAGTTCACATGGAATTCCTCCTTTTTATTATTCCTTTGAGCACAATAGTATTCCATTACCAACATATACCACAATTTGTTCAGCCATTCCCCAATTGAAGGGCATCTCCTCATTTTCCAATTTTTTTTTGCCATGTTCCAATGTTCTCTGTGGTTGTGTTATTATAGTAATAACACATTTTTTCCAGTTCTGCTCAATTCCCTTTGCATCAGTTCATATGTCTTCCCAATAAAATCCATGTCCCAAATGGAAGGAGAATCTTCCCATTTTATCCAGGGTTGTCCTGGATTTCCATATTCATCATTTTTTAAAGCACAATAATATTCTTCTACATTAGCATGTCATAGTTTGTCCATCTATTTCTCAGAGGCACTCTTTTATAATCAGGGATCTGGAGTTCAAATCTATGTTCTTCTCTTTACTATCCAAGTGACCTTGGCAGCTAGAAGGCACAATGGATAAAGCAGTAGGTCTGAAGTCAGGGAGACCCAAGTTCAAATTTGGCCTCAGACAATTACTATCAGTGTGATCTGGGGCAGGTCCACTCACCTTTGTATACCTCAGTTTGCATAACTGTAAAATGGGAATAATAGCATCTAACCTCACAGGGTTATTTGTGGATCAAATAGGATATAGCTGTAAAGAACTTAGTACAATGCCTTGAACATAGTAAACTCTAAATTATGGTTATTCACTTTGTTTTACCTCCCTAATTCTAAAATAATGAAGTTGGAGAAGATAAAATGCCTTTGAGCTCTAAAATCTATAATCTTCATCTGACTCCAGGTTCTCATTACCACAAATTTTGTTGTCCAATTATTTCAGTTACATCTCATTTGGGATTTTCTTGGCAAAGAAGCTGGAGTGTTTTGTCATTTCCTTCTCCAGCTCATTTTACAGATGAGGAAACTGAGGCAAACAGGATTAAGTGACTCCTCCAGAGCTATATAGCTAGGACTAGTCTGAGACCAGATTTGAACTCAAGTAGATGGGCCTTCCTAACTCTAAGCCTGGCACTCTATGCACAGTGCCACCTAGCTTCCTCATCACAAATTAGTGCTACTGTACTATTTTGTTATATATGGAACCTCTTTCTTTGACCTCATTGAGATTTATGTCCAGTAGTGGTATCTCTGAACCAATAACTCAGAACAGGTTAGTGACTTTTCTAACACTGCTAAAGTGCTTTCCAGAATGTTGGGTCACTTCATGCATCCTTGGACTATTCTATTACTCTTCCCATATTCCCAAGAGTTCTTCTTTCTATCTTTTGTTTAATATTTGTCAACTTCCTGGGTAAAAAGGAAACCTCAGAGTGGTTTAGATGAGCATCTCATCTCTCTTACTATTTTTGATTTAGAAAAATCTGTCACTCAATTGTGAACACTATGGACTCCTTAAAGAAACATCATATGTTTTGACTTCTTGAAGTATTAAGAATGGCCCTTGGTCTTCTGCAGTTATTTAAATACGTCCATATCTTGGATATAAGGCTTTTATTATGCTTCTCAAGTACGTATTTGAAGAGAGACAGTGTAATATAGTGGAAAGAGAACTGGCCTTAGAAATCAGAAAAGGTGAATTCAAGTTCCAACTCTGACACATAATAGTCATGAGACCCTAGGCAAATTACTTTACCACTTAGTATTCTTGACTCAGTTTACAAATTTAAGAGAAAGAATTAACCTCATCTGGGAATTCCCTGAGAATACCACTGAAACTACAGTTCTGGTCCCTATCTATATTTAATGCAAAACATTTCTCCTCTAGCTTATTCATTATTCATGCAAAAGGCATTTTTTTCTAATTTTATTTATTGCAATTTTTCTTCTTTGTGATTCTTTCTATCTCTTCTTTGGTTAAGCCAAAGCTGTGCCAAGTAACTTCGTCCATTCTACTTAAAAAAATTTAATGATGTCATATTGAATTGTGTTATTTATAGAATAATATGTTATGAATAGAATTGATGGTTATATGTGATGTGAGATGCTAGTATAAATACATTTTCTGCCATACTAGTCACTAGAGTTCTAGTAGTTCTTATAGAATAAAGCATCTTTCTCCTACTTAATGTTGGAGACCCAATGAATCTGATCATTTCTGATTCTTGCTCATCACTTCTGCTAAACAGGAAATCAGCAATCTTAAAAAAATACTAGGTCTCCAAGTAAGCAATGAAAAACTACTTAGGATCATAGATATAGAATTAGGAGTATGACAAATTGTCCAGCCCAATTCTTTATTTTTCCAGTGAAGAAAATATGACCCATTGAGAAGAAGTGATTCACCCAAAGACAAACAGCTAGTAAGTGGCAGAGAAAGAACTAAAACTTGGGTCTTTTAATTCCATACCTTGGGTTTTTTTTTTCTTTCTATCATACTATCTTTCCATTTATGATGTCATTAAAATGAACAAGTAGACAAATAATAATTTTAAATATTTAAATATCTAAAAATTTCTAAATCTTTTCTAAAACTTAATAAATGGAATTGAAAACCGAGAAGGCTTCCCGAGGACTCAGCTGATCCATGGCCATTCCCTTCTTTTCAGGTCTCGCTACACCTAGAGCATTTTTGAATTGATGAAAATCTATTTTTGAAAGACACAAAAAAAAGAGCCTTCACAGCCTCTGCTGTGCTCTGCCACTGTTTAACAATATTCCAGACTTTTAGAAAAAGTATTCATTCTATATAGATGACCTAAATCTTTCACTCTGTAGCCATAGCCCATGACCTCAGAAGAGATGAAGAATAGCTAGCTATAAAGTAGAGCTGATGCTTATTTCCCCAACTGCTGGGGGAGTGGAGGAGGAGGGAGGGATTAGGACTACCATTCCAGACTGGCTACTTCAGAAAGAATAACTCCCTTGGCCTCTCAACCCTGCATCTGTTTTTCAAAATTTGTGACTTATGATAGAGAAGAAGAATGAGTTTCATCCAGGGCTAGAGCTATAATGGAGAAATCTTGCTGGAGATTGGAGAACAGTTGGAGACAAGCTTGACAGCAGTAGTGGTGGCTCAAAGACTGTCTAGAGGTGGAGCAGGCAAGCATAGGAACACTATGGGTGAACGACTGGATTGTGCCATATAGATGTGGTCCAGAAGAGGGCCATGAAATCCAAGGTACATGAAAAGGAGTCTCTATTCTGTTAAGGCTCCCCATCATGTTTTGGCCCTATGGAAAAGCCTAATTATTGTTCTGTCCAAAGATCCAGAAGTATAGGTTTTTGGATCATCCAGAACAGGGGAAAAAGAACATGAAACCCAAATGAAACATGGAACATTCATGAAAATAGAGATATAGATCAAACAGGCAATAAAAACCATTTTGTCAAGCCTTCCTATCTTGATTCTTTTATGGCTCACCTGAAATTCAGGCTGCACCTGTTGGCTTACTCCTCCAAAAGGCTAATGGCCGAGTGCCATGACAATTCCAGTCCCTGTGAACCCAGGGAGATTTGCACACCAGAATGATGGGAAACATTGGCAGCCAAACCAAAAACTGGGCAAAATTCACCAGGCTTCACCTTTCATGACCTGTCGCACCAAAACTTTCCCCTGAAATGGAGCCAAGAACTAGCACGTCGTGGAGACATTTTTGATTTACGTCCGGTAAAAGAGCTCAGAACCTGAGCTTGAGAGACATGGAGCATGTTCGGTCTGGGACAGTGAGGGAAGTCTAGCACCCCAGCAGGAGCCTAAAGCACAAGGAGAAAGCTTCATGACACACTTTGATCCAGTGATGGGTTTCCTCCAACAGGATAAAGGATCTAAGGTCCTAATGCTACAATCCATGTCGTATTGCTCACTGTTGCTGAGATGGTTTTCCCATTCTGTTCAGATCTGCTCCATGGTCCTACTGAGCTATCAAGAATGGTAAATGGAACACAGGTTTGCGCATGAGTCTGAATTGAAACTGAATGGAGCTATCAAAACTTTACTGGTCAAAAGAAAGATTTTTTTAAGGATTTGAAAGATGATCACAATTAGTGCCTGGGTACTCGCACAATGAAAACAGCAGTTATTGGATTAAAAAATATGAAAAGGGATTCATAGATCCAAGGTGCATGGGACCTTAGGGATTATGTGTTCTCACCTACAGAAGGGAAAGTTGCAACTGAGAAGGAGAAGAAACATTTTAAGTGGTCTAAAATGCCTGGCACACTTTTCCTCCATCAACCCTCAGTGGTGGGCAGCAGAACTATTATTATTGTTCTTAACTATCACAACACTCATGGATAATATTTATAGAGAAATTTTGTAATATTATCTCATTTGATCCTTAGAATTGCCTTGGGAAGTAGGGTCTGAAAATAGATAAAATATCCTTACTTTATAGATGAGGAAACTGAGGCATCCAAAGATTAAAAGTCACGCAGTTAGGAAATTTGAGGCTGGATCCATAGTTAGGTCTGTTATCCACTGTACCACTTACGGGCCAGTAACAACAAAACAATGACAATAAACACTCACATATCTCTAGGACATTAAAGTTTGCAAAGTGCTTTATATCCATCATTTCATTTTATCTTCATGACAAACCTTTAGAACAAGTACTATTATTATCCCCATTTTACAGATGAAGAAACTGAGCCCAGAGAAGACAACTTTCTTCTTAGGGTCAGATATCTAATACATGCCCATGGTGAAATATAAACCTTAGTTCTCATGACCTCAAGACCAGGGCTCACTCTCTCAATTATAGCACAATAATCAGAAGGGTGAGAAGCATTAAAAAAAGAAATTCTCTGAACCATGGAGAAGTAGAAAGGGTGCCAAACCAAGGTTTCATTGTGGAATCTGTCATTGACTATGTTGACTATATGTTGTTGTTGTTGTTCAGTTGTTTCAGTTCTGTCTGACTCTTTATAACCCCATTTGGGGTTTTCTTGGCAAAGCTACTGGAGTGGTTGGCCATTTCCTCCTCTGGTTCATTTTATATGAGGAAATTGAGGCAAGCAAGGTTAAGTGACTTGCCCAAGGACACACAGTTAGGAAGGATCTAAGGCCAGATTTGAAATCAGGAAGATAGGTCTTCCTGACTTTGTTTTTCAAATGAATATTTATGATCCTATGGTTTAACAATCTCTGATTTTATGAGCTGTCGTCATTGGTAAGTGAGTGAAAACTCACCTAGCCTACTATGTCTAGCTGGCCCCAGATTAGACATGCTTTATATGCCATTAGTCATTCATCCAATCTATCCTACTGACATCTAGTTCCTCCCCACTTCCCTTCTACCTCCTGTTCTCAGAACATTCATCAAATGAATCCTAGATTTGCTTCTGGAAAGAACACATTGATCTCTGAGCCTATGACTCCATTCACCATCCCTGCACCTCCGAAAACACAAATTCCCCTCTCTGGCCCATATGTGTTACCTCTCCATATTAGAATGCAAGCCACTTAGGATCTGAATTTGTATTTGTTTCCAGGGCTGAGCATAGTACTGGCATATTGTTGTCAAGTTGTTTCGGTTTTATCCAGTTCTTTGTGACCTCATTTGGAGTTTTCTTGGCAAAGATACAAGAATAATTCATCATTTCCTTCTCCAGTTCATTTTACAAATAAGGAAACTGAAACAAAAGGGTGAAGTGACTTGTCCAGGGTCACTCAGCTAGTAAGTATCTGAAATTGCATTTGAACTCAGGTCCTACCGACTCCAGGGCCAGCACTCTATTCGTTGTGTCAGCTAAGTGCCCCTTAGTATGCACCCCTCGGCACATACTAGATATTTAATAAATGCTTTTTCATTCATTTCCTTTTTGAGAATCAAATATAAACTCATTTAAAATTAAATTCATACAAATAACTCTGGGTAAAAATGAATTCCATTAGCTGTCTTTAATGGCAACTAAAATAAAAATCTTCATTTTGACCAATATAATCTTCCTACTTGGATTGGTTACTATTGATGATCCTTTTTGTAGAGAAAATTCCTCCTCGAAATTAGCTCCAAATCAAAGGATTATAGATTTGGACTAGAAGGAACTCACAGGCCATTTCTTTTGACCCATGTATTTTATAGATGAAAAAACTGGGGTCCAGAAAGGTCAAGTCACAAAGGTGGAATCGATTCGAACTCATGCCCTTGGATTTCCCATTCAGCATACTTCCCACTGGATCAAACTACCAACTTGCATTGCCATTATTTTGGAAGAGTATGTGTTGTATGTATGTGTGTGTGTGTATCTCCATATATTTAATTAGAATAAATTATAATTGGAAATATTTAAAAATATTTAAATATATTTATATAATTATGTGCATGTGTATAAATTATCATGATGACCACCTTAGATGGGAATATATTTACAAAAGAAGAAACCAAGATCCTGGTCCCTGTTAGCTCACACCTGGAGGTTCAGCCTAAAATCTCCCTTAGTTCAGTGCTCGCCCGCTGCCCTCCCTTCTCATCGTCGGTGACTTTTAAGCAGGATCATTAGAGAATGGTCACTGAAGCTGCTTTGGACTTCCACATATTATTCCAGAGAATAAGCTTTACTTTCCCAGTAATACAGCTCAACTCCCCCAGAAGCCCTTGGGGTGCTGAAGTTAATTATATATCCAGGTAGGTGGGCCAACAAAAGCACTCAGAGAACAGCTTGACAATACAAGAAATCAGCCCCTCAACCATTTTCGGTTTAGAGAAGCTGCATCAAAACTTAATGAGAAACCACATGTCGGGGGGAAATTTGGCATTTCCTTTTATGATTATTTACAGCCTTTCTAGTATAGAGCATATGGCGAAGAGTTTCCTCCAGAACATGACCCAGCGCATTCTTTCTCGTGGATGAAATGCTTTGAAAATCTCCTCTTTTAATGCATCTGAACTTAGTTCCTCTTAGGAAATGAAAAAGGGGAAAAAAATCCTTGGGGCTCATTTAATTAAAGCAAAAATTGTTTAAAAGATGAAATGGTAAGAGCTGGGATCATAGAGTTCCCACTTCATCTACTACTCCGTAGCTCCGTGCCTCTGGCAAACACTGGTAGCACATATTAAGAAAGTAACAAAAGTTATTTTTGTACAGTTATCTATTTTTTAAATGAAAATGATACCATCTGCCAAGAAATTGCATCCCTTTAAAGTTCTGATAAGGTACATTAAAAATAAATTTGGAAAAATCATTCCACTTGGCTTTTTCATTGTTTCCCCAAAGTGTAGATGATGACAGTAATAGGAGTCTGCTAGTTGATGCAGGGGTGAGAGGTCTGGACTTGGAATCTGGAATACTAGAGTTCAAATCCAGCTGCAGATACTTACTTAGCTGGATCACCCTAGACAAGTCACTTACTCTACCTGCCTCAATTGTCTCACCTACAAAATCAGCATAATTATGACAGCTTGCATTAATATAGTGTTTTAAGGTTTGCAAATATTTTATGCATAAATTTTATCCCACTTGATTTTATCTCATTCGATTTTATCTCATTTGATCCTCACAACTTTGGTGTAGGTGGAGCTCTTAGTCCCCATTTTATGGATTAGAAAACTGAGTTAGATAATAGGAAATGACTTTCTTATCTATTCTGCCATCTACCTTTCCATTCATTTCCTTATATGCACACAGATTTATAAATGGGAACTCTGTAAATGCTTCATGATGGGGACAACCATAGTAACTTCCATTTTCCTTCCTATTTATCATTACTTCTCTGTGTAAGGAGGTCAGGGAAAGGAACTCTATTTGAGCCTGAATGGACAAATGAAGAAGTGCAGGAATTAGCTGTGTGAAGGCCTGACATTTGAAGTGGGGGGGCGGGGCAGGGTTGAGGTTTATTGAGAGGCTACACAGGAGCCCTTTGGCAGCTTCTTGCCCCAGTGGATGCATAAAAAAAAGGTCTGGAAATGACAACTCAAACAGCCAGGCTCCAGACTCCAGTGCTAAAGGCACGCAGGTCCCACACATAAGCAACTGAGGGATCCATAGACCATGTAAGGACCTCTCTCTACATGCCAAGTTAATCTACATGTGTTGGAGCAAAGAAATCTGATAAGCCCAGGAAGGAATGACTGGGAAAATATTGAATGCTCTCATGACATCTTACAGAGCAGTCTTCCCAGAGTACCTCAAGGGGGAGCAGGGAGCAAAGGAACCTGTGATTTGTGAACCAGTAGGATTTATCTTTGATCTTGGAGTCACTTCATGAGCCATGATATGGAATATCATGTATGAACAATAGCTACAAGGCTAGTTTGATTGGACCAAAGAGGGCAAATGCATAATAAAGCTGGAAGGGTAGGTTGGAGTAAGGTGTAAAGGACTAAAGCATCAAACATGTGCCAGCCTACCCCATGCAGTTGAACACTCCAGTGGGATGAACGAGATTAAAATGTAATTGGCAAATATTTGGCAAAATAAATAAAGATACAAAAGTGATCATGTAAATGTGTGGTTTTCTACATTAATATAGAACCAGGAGGGACTTGTTTCTACTTAACTATGACACCACTGCTCTAAGATATTTTCATCTCTTTTTTTCTCTAGCTGTAATTCATTGTACCTCAGTCTAAACTCTTTCCTGACCTATGGTCCAGATTTCCCCTTGATGAATATCAAATTCCTGGATCTCTTTCAAATCATCCTATTAATTCAGTTTATTCTCAAACCTAGGAATTGACTACATTTGGTACTCTTGGTAAGGAAGTAAATACAACATCAGTGAGATTGGCAAGCAAATGCAAGGAAATGGAAGTTTGAAGGAATTGTTAATCAAAGAGGGAAGGA